>NW_010203939.1:16170-48151 GCF_000695765.1 Mesitornis unicolor | reverse complement strand
GGGGGGGAGGGGGGGGGAAGTCAATTACCAGGCATCCTGTATACATGCTTTTGCCATCAGAGATACACACAAAATCTAGCTTCTTAAAGACATCTTTAATCTTTTCGCAAAGATTTGGGCTATTTGATCTTCTCAAAAGACCTTTTCTTAGCTCCTTTTCTTAGACCTTGCTGCAAGTAAAAGAATCCTGAAAAGAAAATGATCTCCTGTGAATGCATTGCAAATAGTTTCCTCTTTCTGTTTTGAGCTCTGCATCAAGTAGAGTAATTTTAGAGTCTAGTTTGTCAGTACTTTTTAATTATTCTCCCCAGAATTTTCTAATCTAACCTGAGAGCTTTTTGGAGAAGAGAGGGAAATTGGATGTCTTGTATTGTTTTGGTTTTTCTTTGGTATTTGTTTTGGTTGAACTTAAATGTTTGGTATATGTAGTTATTTTTTATTGTGGTATGAGTAAGAATGTATCAGTTGTATTTTCAGCTTGATACATTTTTAATTCATGGCAAAGACAAGTTGAATTTAGTTTAGCCTTCTGTTTGTGAGTTGTTAGTCTCAGGAAATAAAATTCCAAATAGTAAATAACAGTTAGTCAAAGATTACAGACTGTGTGCAAATGGAATAAATTTGTCAAAGTGTTTTAAAATTTTAAATAATTAGACAATTTGTAAAAGAAACAAAAAATATACGTATGTGGGGTGGTGCTGAGGGTTATGTGTACTAAATTATTTCCTGCAAGATGTTTACTTATTTGTTCCTGATATAATCTACCGTTTCAGACCAGATGCCATTCTTCAGCAAATGAGTTAAATATGAGAAAGATTATTTGAATTTAAGTTGTACAATGGAGTGGCATTTACAACTGACTGGATGATTAAAAGGAAAAAAGAAATCTTTGAATACAAACAAACAAGATAATGCAGCTCTTTAACTGAAAGGGTGTTGAACTGTTCCCAGTGTTGACTGACTCTAGAGAATAATTTGTCTCGCAGGTTCAGTAATTTCACATGGATCTTCTTTACTCTGTCCTGCAATATTTTCCTTGTTTAGAAGTGGAGGAATCTTATTTAAACAGTAGAAACACCACAGGAGTGTAATGCAAAAGGGAACTCGGGAAAAGAATCTGGGCAGTTTTATATTCAATAAAAAAATACAAATTCCAGGCAAGATTCTGAGGGGGTGGGGGGGCAGAGTAGGAAAAGGGAAAAAAAAAAAGCCCACACCACAGATGCTCAAGTGTTCATTACCCAAATCTTTGCAGGAAGCGATTGAATAGAATTACCTACAAAGGGAATGTGGCATTTTAACATTATACAATCATGTTCCTCATGGCAGGTGACATCTATCTCCTTGACGGAGACTGTATCTCAAAAATACATTCACCGAGCTGTCTATAAATTCCAATAAACCCTGCAATTTAATTTTCAACATATCCATATGTTTGAGAATCAAGCTTTCAGTGGTTGAGTACAGTTTGCGGTGATACTACTGTACCCGCTGAATAAGGAGGAAACAATGCAGTGCCACTGCAGCTATCGCCAGGTTTGGCAGGGGGCTGCGGGAGAGAAAGGATTCAGCTCAGCGTTCTGGGTCTAATTCAAGCCCCAGTGAATAGTATTTCCCAGAAGTTCATCCTTTCTTGTTTGGTCAAACGCAACATTTTTCATGGTTTAGAGGAGCTATGTCATGACTTAGTTAGAAACACAAAGAACCAAATGTGTCATTGTGTACCATGGAAATGCAGCCAAGAGTCTTTTAAAATAAAGTAAAACCTGTAATTCTTTAAGAAAATTAATACATAAAATGTGCATTCATTTAACTTCTTCAGTACATATTTTCAGATTATCTGATCAGTCATATGTGCCAAGAGAGAGAACACCTGAGACAGCTGCTGTAACAAAAGGAAAAACACAGTAGTTATTTTACAGTTTTCAAAAAAGCATTTCCAAAATAAGTCTCATTCCTTTGTGCGTGTCTGATTGTGTTTTTGCTAATGAATAATGTTATCTTCTCAGGAGTTATATGAGGGGTGAGGGAACAGCTTGAAATAATGAACAAACAAGTAAAGATTTTAACCAAGGAGTCATTTTCTTTTCTGGAATGTGGAAGATACTGTAGGTTGAGAAATGTAATCTTATAACAGGGAGTCTATTCACACGGGCAGTGTCATGAAATTCCTAATAGCTTAAAGCATTCGAAGATGCTGCTGAGAGTGACACCAGCAGAGCTACGGCATATTGGTTGGGCTAGCAAGTCCTCCAAGGTTTCATTCCAAGTTTTTGGTGCAACCTGTGGCTCTGTAGCGGGAATGGGAAATTTTGAGTTGAATCATACCAGAACAGAAGCTGTTAATTTGACTGTCTGTTAGGTCTAGGTTGGACCTGACACTGCAAACCTCAAAGGGAAAGGCAAAAACTCACACTGCGCATCTTCTCTGCCGAGATAGCCTCAGGCAGTGTTTTGACTACATGGTGTGAATAAAAAAGGAGCAAGGAATGTCCTGCATTCAGTGAGGTAGACTGGCCTTGCTAGATCTCAGACTTCACTCAGATAGTCTGGAAATGTCTGATTCTGCTAAACTTGGCAGTCGGGACCCTAACCTGTGACGTACAGTTGCAAAGGTACTTTTGGTGACATGTTTAGCTTTTATAGATATGGCAAAGTATTGTCTTATATTTTACCACTGTTATTTAAGGTTTTTGTCTTCATTTGCATAGTTCAACCTTTTCAAATCCAAAGTTGGAATGTGTCAGACTTCTAGAACAATGAACATTTGTACAACATAGTGTGAATTTGGGTACTAAAATGAGTAAAGGTCAGTACTTGGCTTCTCCAGGGTCAGCTTTCTTCATCAGGGAGAATGTGACAATCTCCCATCAGACTAGTCATGGTTTTTTTACGTGATAGGTAAGAAGAAACTAAGTTTTAATGTCTTGGAACATATTATACTGTTTCTCTTCTTCAGTAACAGACTTTCTGAGCTGTCCAAAATTTTGCTACTGATAACTGTTAAGGCTGTAATGGTCAATATGTTCAATAAAAATTCCCTGTCAGTTACATATTTAGCCACTATTTTTTTGTTAATAGAGGATGATTTGGTGTTGAATATTTTGGTACATCCAACATTAAGAAGTTAGACATATATAGCCAGAAAATAAATGATGAAAATACATATTTAGATGACCTGATGTTAAGATAAATCTTTTTGTATCTTCTTCATACTCTTATTGTGAGACATCAAGATTTGAATCCTAGCTACCAATATGTTTTGAGATAGTAGAACTGTGTTGGTTTATCCTGCCAAGCATATGGTCCTTGAATTTATGGAAGTTTCTGCATAATATTTCCGTAAACTTTTCACTGATGTTAGTTAGAAGGATTTGCTTGTGGAACAACTACATGGGATACTTTATCTTATACACATCTAATACAGAGCTGCCTTAGAATTTTTTTTTGTAGTGTCCTAAATTATTTTAGAAGAAATTAATTAATTGTAGACCTTGAAAACAGTCGTGTAATGTGCAGTTACATTCTAATCAGCTGCAATTTTCTAATCTTATCATTATTCGTCAACCAGGGTCATCTGTATGTATAGGAATTTCCTTAAGTATTCTGTTATTTGTTTGTTCTTTTTTTAAAAAAAAATTAACTAAAAATCAAGGGAGCAAATGTTTAAAAAAAAGCACAGTTGTGTAGCTTTGAAAATTTATTGCACAGCTGGGGGCATTTAAAGAACTTAATTAACAAGCTCCAGCCTTAACATTCTCTCTCTTTAAGCAGGGGGAGGGGAAATCAGTTAAGGATTGTCCAATTAAATTTTAGGAGAGTTTGTTAAAAAAAAAAAAGGGAAGAAAGCTGTGATTGTGAGCTTACAGTTTAAAAAGAGACACTCCAGAATAATGAAAACTTGCAAGCTGATTAATTCAGTGGAAAGCTGTTCTGTGCATAGTTTCCACAAACTCATAAGCACTTGGGCATTTTTAGCCCAAATTTAATTATAGCCTTTGATAATCAGGCTTTGCTCAAAAGAAATCCCCTTCTTCCCATAATACTTGATGATGTAATGCTCTATTATAACTCAGAACTCTTCCCCCAGCATCAAAAACAAGCCGTCTTCATGTCAATGGAAAAAAATTTTTGACCTCTCCTCTTGGAGTTTTACATTTCATGTTCTGCAAACTGATACAGATCATCCCAGGCCGTGTTGGGTTTGAGGGGATTTTTTTGTTGTGTTGTGGTTTTTAGGGTTTAGGTTTTGGGGGTTTTTTTTTAATTTGCTACTGACTGAAAACAGCTAATAAGGACTCAGTTCAAAGCCATCTATTTCTTAGTGGTGGGGGGGAAAGATGTTATTCTGCCATCAGTGCTCTGAATGAGCAGCCTGTGGTTCATACAGTATGCGCTCCCCTGGAATGACAAATTTTCTGCCTTTTTCTTGAGGGGAATGTTCATGCAAAAGGAAAAATGCATAAGAGAAGCAAAGAAAATTCATTTGTATAAGCTGGCCCCCCTACTGTGGAATTTTCAATTATATATATCTAATTATGGCTGTCAGTTGATGAATTAAGAAAAGACATTTTTTGTCCCCCCTCCTTTTTTTTGTCTCTTCGTCATCTCTTCTGTTAGAATGATTATAGCACACTTACACAACTAATTGCCTTACTGCTTATTAGTGATACAATTATGCAGGCCAGACTCCTTGTGTGAACAACCATCTGCAGAGAAAAAAAAAGTGACACTATTCAAAACTATCCATAATTTAACCAATGTTATTCCAATGCACTGAGCTCAGACAATTGTTGGGCCTTCATATTTCATACCCACCCTGGAAAAAGAGGGTTGTAGGGTTTTTTCTTTTTTCCCGCTTCTCTTTCTCTTTTTTTCTCTGTGCACTGATTCACCTCTTTAGACCCACTGTGAATTGGAAAGAAAGGAAGAGAAAAAAAGTGCTTCATATGTCAACAAAAAGGAGGGAAGTGAAGCATGGCTAATGCCCATTCCTCCTGCGGGCAATTTTTCTTCAAATTTTATACTAATAGGCATTTTTTTCTGCTTTAGAAACAGTTGAGAAAGTGCAGATGTCCTGACCACAGAAATCTGTGTGTGTACATTTGTCAGCTTTTAAATGATTTTAAAGCAACTGATGTACAACACAGAGCAGAGGATAAAGTTTGCAGCATGTGGAATTGGCGCTTTGGAGCATGTGAATTGAAATGTCTTTATTTTGCAGCTCCCAGAGTGGTAGGTGTTAGAAACCAAACAGGTGAAAATGCAGGAGTCAAAACAAAGCTTTGTGTATTGCTGATTAAGCTAATGTGGAGTAGTTAAGTGTCAAAAAGATTCTGCTTTTAGGTAGTAGCTTAGAGGTAGTGTCAAAATGGCTGCTGAGGAAGTGGGGTGGAGAAGAGCTTCATTTTTGTCATTTACCTTAGTTTCTCTGTATGGCTGTGATTGTCAAGTCTCTGAAATGTCAGTCTGGATCTTACTGGATTTTCAGAACAAGTAGGAAGAAAGTAAATTGGTGTGGAAACTGGAATGTCCTTTTCTTCTTTTTTTTCAAGTCAGAATGAGAATACAGAAATGTGTAAAGAAAGAGCAAAACCTTGGTGTCAGTCACTCTCAACATGTATTGCAGAAGGCTCTTAATACTCTTGGCTTACAGAATGAAGTCTGACTGTAAAATAAGGAAGAACAGAGACATTTACAATCACTCTTGGAGGTACAATTACATTTGTCTTGGAGATACAGTTAAAAGTGCACAGTTCTTCTGTTTCCAGGCTTTTAAAAATATGAGTGTCCATGTCAAGGAGAAGCCATCAGATGGCTTGAAAGAGGAAACTTGCCAGTCCCTCGTAATTCTTCCCACTTCTTCTAGTGCTGTTTGACTGGCATCCCTGCAGCAAATATAGGCTGCAGTATACGTCTTTGTGCTTTTGCTTGTATTTCTAGAACTTTTTGGCTTTATAAGCAAGTGTACTGATACTCAGCTTTGGTCTGGATTTGGATCTCTTGCCTTTGGAGACTTAGGGTTTAGAAATTTAGTTCTTCATCCTGACTCATTCTGAATAAGTGAATTTATCTGTAACATTTTTAATGCAGTGTCCTGTTACTGTGAGCATGCCTGTTAGAACAAGAGTAAGCTCTATTTGTCTTCAAATAGGATTCCTGCAGTTTTGTTCATGGAGTCTCTGAGGGAGCTTCTTTAATCTCAGTGATTTAAATGCACATTCAAAACGGAGAACTCCAGATTCTGTAAAATTGGCATACTTCTACTGTACAGTTTATATGGGGTGGAGTTACAAATCATGATTCTAGTCCTGACCTTCTCAACCTTGAGTCCCATTAGGTCTGACAGGAAGGAAGAGAACCACTGCCTTGCAAATTCCTGTGTTAATTATGCCTCAGTTTCATGGACTGGATCATTTTGACTTTCAGATATTTTTTCTTTTTCAGGACATCCACCTAAGTGGTGTGCTAAAGGACTGTGCTTCTGCAGTTTGTGTGCTGATGGTGGTGGTAGTATCAGCTGTGTGATTCCTTTCATCTGCAGTATATCCGTGCAAGAATTGCTAATAATGCCCATAAGACTGCTGTGTTGGAAAAGCTTGCAGGCTGGAATTGAATGTGTGCTTGAGGGTGTTCAGGTTTACCTTACCAATGCCATCTCTGATACGAAAGCTGAGTAACCCCATTTTGGTCTTTCTTTTCTGTTCTGAAAAGTAAAACTTGTTTTTCTGCATTCTGAATCAAAGGAATAATAGTGGACATGGTTAATTTTTTTGCTTGCATACAAAAACATCCTGTGTTTCTGACTGTAAAATGTACTATAAATACTTCTGGCAACCTGACCTTCTAAGAAGCTTTACAGATTTGCCTCCTCACTTAAGTATGGATGACAGAATATCTTTGAGCTCTCTCAGCTCTGTAATAACTGGTGCACTGCTCCCAGCAGTTGATAGCTGTGATATCTTATGTTTCTCTCAAAGCACATATTTTTGGTACTCTGTAGAGGGGATAACTGACAATCTAATTGTGCAGTTTAAAAAAGTAATTAAAAAAGCAAGTGTCCAATCAACATGATGTGACAAAACGTCTGCAAATCATCTGGACATTGCATACCTGAACACTGGAGATCCCGAAAGGCAGATTAAGATTTTCTGATGTTGAAGCCTATTTCATAGTTTCCGGAACCTTCCCTATAAGGTTATAGTGGTTGTGGCAATAAAAACTGCATTGAACAACAAGGACAGAAAAACACTGGTAGTATTTAAAAATTGCGTTATCATGCATGCATGCAAGGCAGCTGCAGAATGCAGAGACAGCTTTAAAGCTGGCATACACCACACTTTGTGTGCCTTATATGCTTCAGAATTTTTTTGGATAATTTCTTGTGTGCATATCTAGGCTGTCTTGAAGCAATCTGAGCACAGTCTAGCATGTAATTTCACATAAGCTTACTTATCTGCCAAAAGTATACTCTGCAATTAAATTATTATCTCTTTATGGGTTTTATCTCTCTCCTTTACCCCCTCCTAAAAACCATACAAAGCATGCACAGGCTTAACAGGTGCCAGCTGTGGGGATATGTTCAAAAGTGCTACTGCAGTGTTTCCTTGCATTTTGTGAAAACTCACAAAGAATGGTTCCACGAAGGGGCTGGAGGTGTGACAGGGGCTGAAGGACAGTTATTTAAACACTATTCTTTCCCACTGGATGCTAACTTTTAAACTTACTAAGAATCTGTGCTACTAAAACATTGATTGAATTTAATTACTTAAAGACTGTCACGAAGAACTAGCCATAGGAACCTCCTTGTTCACAACAAACTTAAACTAATAAAAGGCAAACCAAAAACGAGAGTGAGAGAGAAAACACAAGCATGGAGGTGCATATATGACCACTATAATTTTAGATAGCTCAAGGTTTTCTGGACGCGTTCCCTGTGTGTTTTAGAATCAGATGAGATAGTAACAGTAGGTAGGGCACATCCTCAGGATGTGGAAAATTGAGGGGTTTGGTTTTTTTCAACTTAGGATGTGAACTTCCAAAGTTTCTAAAATTTTGTTGAGTACCTCTGGATTACCAAGCTGTCAAGTAGGCTAGATGTCATACTTTCTGACAGTTTTTGTCATGGTAAATGACAGAAGGAGTTGGTTTTGTTTCTCTTTGAAAAATAGCATAATTCAAGGTCTTAATTTTTCATGAAACAGATGCCTTGTTCCCTACTGAGCCCTGCTCTTAAGGAGGTGATGTTCTTGTATGGCTACCACCATCATCTAAATGCCTCTTCTTGGGTCTCCAGTGATTTCTGTGAAGCACCCTAATGGTTTTGGGGTTTGAAGAGATCCAGTGGATATGCATGGAATTCATAAACGTGGTTAGCTGTTCCTGCAAGTCTTATGATTTTAACATCTTTTAGAGGTTGTTGGGGTATCTCCTTTGCAATCCACTTCATTGTACAGAAACTTTGATGGAAAATAATGAATTGTAAAGGACCTCCATTCTCTTCAGCTACTGAGTTAGGAACACATATCACAAGCTGATATTATACTTGCCATTTTGTTCTCCTCTATAGATAATAAATTAATTATATATAAACTATGTTTCACGGTTCTTCTCATTTCTGGTATTATACTGGGAACCAGCCTTGCAAATGTAGACACATTTGCTGTCTGCTGGTTTGAACTTTTTCCCATGCATTTTGTGCTTCTCCTGTGGAGCTACATGCATGCTAGGCAGTAACCCAGTTGCTCCAGTGGGAAACACTTTTGGCTGTGGCAGAGGTTTCTTCCCCATATGGCTTCTCTGTGATATTGGTGGGGATGGATAGTCAGACTGGGAGCAGGAACATCTGTTTTTCCACTTTACTATGAAAAGCTACTGTCAGGGTTTATAGAATCACAGAATCGTTAAGGCTGGAAAAGACCTCTAAGATCATGAAGTCCAACCGTCAACCCAACCCCACCATGCCCACTAAACCACGTCCCCAAGTGCCACATCTACATGTTTTTTTAACACCTCCAGGGATGGTGACTCCACCACTTTCCTAGGCAGACCGTTCCAATGCTTGACCGCTCTTTCAGTAAAGAAATTTTTCCTAGTATCCAATCTAAACCTCTGCTGGTGCAACTTGAGGCCATTTCCTCTCCTCCTATCACTTATTACTTGGGAGAAGAGACTGAGCCCCTCCTTGCTTCCCTCTCCTTTAAGGGAGTTGTAGAGGGCAATAAGGTCTCCCCTCAGCCTCCTCTTCTCCAGACTAAACAAATCCATGATTATTTATTATTATGATCTGGGCCTGCATAATATATTAGAATAATTGAGATGTAGAATAAAAGTATACTTAACTTTGTGTGAGGGGGGGAAAAAAGTTTCGATCTGAACCAAACTAAAAAACTGTCTCTCTTTTTACTCAAAATCACTAAGATAACATAAAATGTGAGAGGCTCAAGTTTCCTTTGGTGAGAGAAGAACTTTCAGGTGTTTACTTAGCTTTATGAAAATGATTCTTAAAAAGTGCTAAGCATGTACTTATATTCTGAGGTGAAATTTTGTGTTTCTCCAAACTAGATGTTGAGTGCAATTGTATGGAATATTTGTCTTGATTTTTTTTCTCTTGGCTTTGAAGAGGATAAAATGAATACATAAAGCAAAGTGGTTAAACAATATTTTCTTTCAGCAAAGACGAGAACTTTTCTGCATAATTCTTATGCAAGAAGTGTTCACGAGTGTTTCTTGTAAATAATGTCAAAGTGGTTTGAGATAGATATAAGGTAAATAATGCAGCTGACAAAAGATTGACTGTTAGAATTTGGACAAGAAAGTTCCACAAGAATTGAGTCTCTCACTTCAGCAATCTTTTTATTTTGATTTTTTTTTTTTAGTAAAAAAGGAAAACTAAGAAATAGTTACCGTTGCCAGTATCTATCCCTCAGAGTTTATGCAGGAATCTGAACCTTAGAGGAGAGGCATAGAAAGTTGATTACTTTGGCTTTATCTAAGAAAACAAACTTATCACCTGCAACTATTTTATCTATTTAAATATCAGTCAACTATTCTAACATAAGTTTAAAACAACTCTTACAAAGGCTTTAGTACGGTATTATTTACAAGTACTCTTCTTGTTAAAGCAATTTAATGTAGGGCTAGAAGAAATTAAATTGTACAAATTTACATGTACTAACCGAGTGTCAGAGGATTTAAATGAGGATGCATTTGGCCTGTAATTTTTTGTAGTGCTGCAGTGATTCTGCAAAAGCCACTGGAGCATGACATTCAAAACTACATTACATTACATTAAGGTCATTATTTTTGCAGTAAGAGTTGTAGCAGTTTACGTAACCTTTGAAACAAAGGGTATAAAAGCTTGAGAATAAACATATTGCAGGGCTATTTTGCAAGATAAATTACCTATATGAAAGAAGATATTTCTGATGTTTAGTTTTTTAAGACCTTACAGTGTAGTGAGATTCACTGACTGGATGTTCATCTAAACTGAAGTTAAATGAGGATCTGCTGTAAAATATTTTTATTTTATCAGCCAGCTGATCTGCTGAATAAAATTCAGCTGATGACATGACAGGTTTGTCATCACTTCTTCAAAGTATATGGTCATGATAATTCGTTTCTGACTTATCAATGCATTAATGCACCTCTTGTAGGAAAGATCTTCCAAAGTAGCAGCATGGTAAGGTTAAACGTTAAGGGAGGGCGAGGGGGTGAGTTATTAATGCATGTATATGTGCATATACACGTAGTTTGTATATGCACATACATGTATATCCACAAAGATCCCTACGGTATTCCCTGCACGCTGCCTTTAGCTTTTCACTTGCGTGCTATTTTTTGAGCTGACAGTCTGTAAACCAAATCAACCCCAAGTGAATTTGTATGTTATATCTTCGAAAGCATTTAATAAAAAAATAATAATAAACCAGCCACACGTTCCTCCCCGAATCTGTGATCCTAGAACTTGTACAAGGTGATCCCAGAGTTACTTTTGATAAGTCAGACATTGCATTTCTTTTTCCCCTGATGCTTTTGATTTTCATGTTGACCACATCTAATCTGGGGACTGACATGATTGTACCAACATGGGAACCTTAACGAAGTCATGCGCTGCCACCAGTATTAAAGTGAAAAGAAAGAAAAAATCATGGCAAGTGAAATAACTTGCTTTGGTTGAGAAATCACTTAGCCTGTCATTATTTTACACAACCAAATACAGTGGTGGCCGTAATCTGCTGCTTTTCAAGTAGGAAAAAATACATTACTTATGCAGTGAATGTTTCTAATGTAACAAAGAGAAGGAATAAAAATGCCTTACAAGAGTTTTATTAAAAAAAAATTCCCACAGTAAATACATATACACTCTGGTACCACGGTGAAACAGCCAAAGACATCACTGTTAAGTGCTATGGGAAGTACTTATAAATTACTTGAAATAAAAAACATTGTTGCCTGGACATCAGGGTTGAAATGCTGCAGTTTGTAATAAATTAACACAGAACTTCACTTCCCCTCTTCTAACAAAGCAGCCATTTGTCTGAATAACCCACATTCAGCTGTGAGTTATATTTTCACAACTGCAACTGCATTCATTTGCAAATCATTCTCCAGTTTTAATGCTCAAGTTTTAAATACCTTAAGAACCAATAAATAAAGCAAAGTAGAGCAAACAGTTGGCTTGTAGCCTAAAAACTGGCCTAATTTCTGGGGGGTTTTCTTTCTTCTTTTTCCTCTTTCACAGTAATTTTGTACATGTCTGACGTTTCTTTAAGCTGTGTTTTGTTTTTAGTCTGAATGTTTTTTCACAATATTTAAATTTAGTGGGAACATTTCATATTAGCAGCAAAAATAAAGATTACATTTCTTCAGTTTTGAATATTAAAATGCTTGTAGGGATTTCATTCTTTGACTAGTTTAGAATAATCTTTGAGTTACCTTGAGATTTTTCTCTTGTATATCGTTTTTCTCTCTTGCAAATGGGTTTTTATTTTTATTGATCCTGGGCTTTATGCAGAAATTTTATTCTTAAGAATGCATCTCTCATTTTCTTAGATTAATTTTAAATAGAAATCAGAGAGCTATTCTCTATAAGGGAATCTGCTTTCATTACCTATTGGGTAAAAATGAAATGCAATACTTTATAGGTATTTAAAGAAACTCTTCAAAGTAGTGTGATAGAAACATGTATTTACAAAAGTTGAGTTTTGAGGTTATTTTCCTGGCATAATTGAAGGCTGGTTTCTATAGAGAGAATCTTAGGCTTTGTTCCACTTACTCATTTTGTTTTGTATAAATTCCTGTGGGCAGGCCTGAAAGGGTCGGTAGTCATTTTCAGAAAGTGAAATTTAGGGAACACAGCTCCTTGCAGAGACTACTTTGGTTTAGAATTGATCAAGTTTTCATAAGAGAAGATTTGAAACACTTTTAAAATCTCTTTTCTCCTTTTGTGAGCGTAGCTCATCTGCATGGTGAAGTACTGCTTAATGTAAACAGTGGCCCATGAATAGAAGTATACAATTTTAATGTAAAACCTTAATTTACAAAAATATCCTGCATTCATATTAGTTAGCATTGTACTCATTGCTTTAGAACTAAAAGTACTGAGGTAAATAGTTGGAAACTATTTCTTTTAATCCTAACTCCTTGTTTGTAAAAGATTACAGCAGTTTTTGAAGAAAAAAGATTCTGGTCCCAGTTCCTTCCTGCACATCCTCCCCCTGGCGTTCCCCATCCCCCCAATTACATGCATGTAAATCAGCTGTATACATAGCTGTATGTGTGCACCTATATGCTTAAAACTTTGAAAAAAACCTCATCTCTCTGCAGATTTAAGCAGATAGGCTGCAGTGTCTTATTTCACATAACATCTACGCTAATTGGAGAGCGAAGGCGGCAGTTCCACAAACCTCTTCCCTCCTACCCTCCATTTAATTTAGAGATAAACATGTCTTCTTGCTGATCCAATTTAAAGCTATTCTATTTTTCCCCATCCGCAATACAAAATTATCTACTCGCTTTCTCTTGTTGAACCAAGTGGAGAAGGAAGAAATGAAAATACTTAGTTGACAAGATGGGAAGGGAAGAGACTGCCACTTTTGAGATTAGATTCTTAGATTGCTTTTAGCTGTGATATGAAACAGCTCCTGGTGAGCTACATTGTGGAATTGAAGATGAGTCAAGAAAGTAAAATTCGTCTTTGAAACTGGGCTTGTAGATACAGTGCTATAATTCCTTAGGCATTTCTGTAGTCCCGCTATTGAAGAAACTGGCTACAACTCTTCAACTAATGGATAATTTTTTAATTTTATTGTATTTTTTAGGGAAATGGGTTCTGTTTAACCATCCATTCTATGGCCTTGCCTCTGATAAGACAGTATTTTCTTACTAAAGAAAATGAAGACTATGCAGGTATCCTACTCCATCCACATAGTGCAGATCTCTGTAAAGTTGTACAGGCTGCCGCGTGTGCCCAGTTTCATTTTAACCTGTGCAGCAGTAATGTGTAATACAGTTATTATGCATATACTAGAGTCAAGCCTTGCTCACCCAATAAAACCAAGTAATTGCTTCAATTTAAACAAAATTATTGAAAAGAAATTAAGCAAGACTCGTCTATGAAGTTTTCAAGCAGCTTTTCTATTACCTTTTGTAATGTAGAGTTATCAAATTGCAAGTATATTTTCATTATGCACATGAATGTTCATAACCACCAAAACTTGTGTTCCTTTTATTTGCAAGAGATTTGTATGAGGATAAAAAAGATTGGGGTTAAGATTAAGAGGTAATGATGTGACAGGCTTTAGCTAAGACAAAATCACTTCTCTAGTTAGCAGAGTAATTTCAGCAATACATCTTCTGTAATTTTTTTTAATCACTTGGTGATTACTTGTGTGGTGCTATTTGATTCATTGGCCATCAGTACCTGATTAAGATTCTATGCTTAGGCCATCATTACTTTTCAGCAGGCCACCCATCTGGTGTTAGTGTTGAGCCAGTGCAAATCCCTCAGCTTAGCACTGTATATTCTGTTAAAGAAGACTACGTGAAACGCTGACATTAGCATATGTTCCCCTCTCATTCTGCTGACCTTTATCCATGGCATTACACTAACGCTGGATCTTTGGAATTGGTCCAGTAAGAAATTGGGTTAAAATTATAAAATTAGCCATCTGGCTATTAAAAACTTTACTGAGCCAGCAAGTTGGAAGAAATGAGTACAATGATTCAATGAAATGTAACTACCAGATATTAAGTGGACTTTGGATTTGATTTTCTTTGTGTTCTCTTTCAATTATGAATGGACTTTTTTTTTCATAAGTCTTCCATTGTTATTTCTTATAAGAACACATCCGTGGAACCTATGTCTTTAAATTTATTAGGTATTAATTTTTCTTCCTCTATGTTATTCCCATTTGATATTCTGAAAATTTCCCTCTAATCATTAATAAAAGTATTTTAAAATTAAATTAATTATATAAACATATATATAACATCTATTTGGTTACATAATATCTATATTATAACGTAATAACTATATGATAATCAGTTGTTCAGGAGCTACGGTTTCAAAGAGCTTGAACACTTTCCCTCTTTGATTGCACGACCTCTATTAAAAATGAGAACTACAGTAGCTTGGGCTGTAAAGAGCCTAGTGGAGCATATTTGAAAAATAATTAATTTACTAATTAAGAAAATAGTGTTTGTTTATTTACAGTACATAAAATGCTTCTATCAGGAAACCGCCTGCTAAGACTCTGCAGCTAGCTCACTGTGCTGACAGCAGAACATCTGCCATTTAATTTAATACATTTACCAAATGAAGTGGGTAAATAAAGGGATTGTAAACAGCTCCTTCCCAGCCTCAGATATTTTTACTTTTCTCTTGAGGTCACCAGCACTGATGAACGATTCCCCTTCTTCCCGTCTGCCTTGTTTGCAGGAGGTTCCCATGATTGTTTCAGAGGGTGCCATGTTGCAGGTGTGATTGATGAAAAGACATTGTCCTGTCATACCTGACTTTATCTGTTCATCTATCTCTTTCAATACTCCTTGTGTTACTGTCAAGGATTATTTTACTCAGAGTATTACTTTATGCCTTTCCAAATGCATTTTTTGACTGTGATGTGTGGTCACCACTTACAGCAAATGGAGTAACTGAAGAACAAGGACTGTGTGTGATATGCTCGAATTCCGGTCTAGTCTAACCTGATTTCAGTAGGTCAACAATTCAGTCCCAGCCAAAAATATGTTTACTTTTTCTTTCACAAAATATCTTATTGATTTTCTTTTTTTTCTTGTAAATTATCATATATAAAGTCAGGATCCCATTATGCTTTTTTGTTTAGGAAAACATATTCATTTTCTAAGAAAACTGATTTAAGGGATAATTTGACCATTTTTGGTGCTAGCTTGAGTTCACTCTTGGTTCCTCACCCTGTTCCAGGCTTCACATAGGTAGATGATAAACCCAGAGGAAGAAACAGATTTGGGTTAATAACATACCCAAAGGTGGATATTTTACCAAATATGGTAGTTTAACCAAAAGTGATTTAAGACGCGCATCTTTGCCTCATCGTTTTTAGCCCAAACTCTGTTTTCCAAGTGAATCTCAGAAGAAGCTGTAACATTAGTGGAGATTTTGAACTTAGCAGTAAGAAGTGCTTAAGCCACTGCTTCTTGCCAGAAAAAGGCTCATGAATTTATGGCTTGAATCATAGATTTATACACTATGTATGAGCTCTAGGACAAAGCAGAGAAGAGAATGCAGTTTTCCTCCTTTTCCATCATGTTCCTTAAGCCAAAGTCCATTCCTATTATTAAGTGTTCTATTGTTTTTCATGGAAGGGTTAAAAAGTCTGTTTATCTAAGGCTGGGTTCTTTCTGTTGTACTTTATAATGAGTCTTGGTAATTCATTCCAAAGAGGATTACTTATAAACAGCCTTATTTCCATATGGGATTCAATTCTGTATCCACAGATTTTACAGGTAAAATCCAGGTACTTCAGTTAAACCTAGTGATGGAGTGGTGGGTATTAGAATGATACTCACGTCAAGGAGCTGGTGGTAACTGCCTTGCCTATTGTAAATTTATAAATAAAATAGAAACTTTACCAGCATACCTTAAATGGATGCTGAAAATGCTGGTCTGTAGATACTGGGTGGATTAAACCAATAATATAAAAGTTTGTAGTAGCTGTGATTATAAAAAAATCTATGGGAATGCACAAAATATTATTCTCTTGTAGTGAAAGAGTGAGTTAGCATGTTAATGCCACCTCCTCCTCCCTCCTATTAATCAAAGACTTTAAAAGGCTTATGAAAGAGGTCTGTTCTTAATAGATAGTGAGCAGGGTGAAAGGGAAGTATTTTTAATCAACTAATACTGATCTATTTCAATGTCGTAAGTAGTATTGGAATAACTAAAGAGTATATATTATGTCAAAACATATATGAATGTTACCAACAGCTTGTGATTAGTCCTTGAGTGACTCCAGAGATATCCGTGTTTCATTGGTGGGGTTGAGCTAAGAAGAAGAGATGGGGCTCCACTACGAGGGCTCACTTTTATATCAAATATATAAAGGTCTCACCTTTATATTTAATATAAAAAGGTCTCATGAAGAGTTGTTTTCTGGGAGATTGAATGAATCAGAACTCATACAAACACCCAGGCAGTTTGGTCCCTTGATACAAAGGAGTGGTTCCGTCAAGTTTACTACTAGATGAGTACCCAATATCGGCTTCTTACATGTGGAACTTCCCAGAAAATGAACTGTACCATGAATCAACGAGAGAGTGCTTAATAAGCACTTAATATTCTGTTGCTGGAGCATCTGTTTGTCAGAGGAAAAATAAAAGTTATTTATTAGCAAAACCTGACGTTTACATATTCATACAGAAGAATCAATTTAATTCAGACTCTGTTATATGCACACACATACCTATATCAAAGATTCTCCAAAACATACATATGCATTCTTTTTTATTTTAAGGGAGTGCATAAAAGTTTTCTAACACATGCTTTGAACTTATTCATAAGATTTTATGTGTCTACCTGGAGCAGATTTGAAATTGCTTTTTATAAAATATGCAGCATTTATAAAATGCTTTTTTGGATGCCTTTTTATTTTTCAGTGTTTTTATCAGCCCCAACTCTAGATTTCATAGAGCCTGGGGAATTTGCAAAGGAGCCAACTCAGAGTTAACTTAAGTCACAGATATTATACTAACAATAGTCTGTCTGCTGACGCCAAGCCTCACTTTCCTCCTCCGCTAATAAAAGCCAGTACCAGTTGTCTGATCTTTTGCATCAAAGACGCTGTTTATGAAGTGGCCTGTATCATTATCTTAAAATATGCATATAATTCTTGCATTAAAATCTCAAGAAGAATTATGAATCAGCATTTCATAGTAAATTGTACACAGATTTGAGGACTGAAATAAAATGTTTCATTCATGAATACTGGACCTTCAAAATAGAAGGATAAACAGCCTCACCTCTCACTAATGGTATTTACTTATTTGAATGATCTTTTTTGTGTGTGTCCAGTATTTATAAAAATTAAATAGTAATAATCCTTAGGTTTCCTGTTCACAGGCTTTGGGATATTGGATTAAAATTTAAGTGGGGTCCAACTCTTTACATAAACACCTTTCAGTTCAAAGTCCTCTGATTATTGATAAAGAAATGCAGAACAGACCGAGGGGCTGTTACTCCAGCAGCATATTGGAAGGATCATTCTGAGCATAGAGAAATAGGAGAGCTCATGGCCAGTTGGGACTATTTGATCTGGTTGGAAGTTTACTTTATCACGAAGTTCTCAAGAGTGCAGGCTGTGATCTAGACAAATTGTCTCAGCGGTTGGAGTCAACTTCCAGCCTAACTCGGAGTCCCTCCTGCCCCTAGTTATTAATGTAGACAATGTACGTGGTCCAAGTTTGCCATGGAAGGGCAGTTTGGAAAGAGAGCATTGGAGAGCACCCAGACAGCTTAATTACACCTCCAACTGCAAGGTCCCAAGGGGAAGAATAAGGGGTGATGGCCTCAAATTGTGCCAGGGGAGGTTTAGGCTGGGTATTAGGAGGAATTTCTGTACTGAAAGGGTTGCCAAGCGCTGGAAAAGGCTACCCAAGGAGGCGGTTGAGTCACTATCCCTGGTGGTGTTTAAAAGACGAGTAGATGTCTTGTTTAGGGACATGGTCTAGTGGCAGACTTAGTAGGGCTGGATCAATGGTTGTACTTGATGATCTTAAAGGTCTTTTCCAACCAAAATCATTCTATGATTCTAAGGGAGCTAGAAGTGGTCAGCATTGATAGCCGTGTCTCTATCCATGTGTCTGTAGGCACTCCCTGTGTTGGAGCACCTCAGGATCAGGAAGAGGGGCTGGAGGTACAGCCTGCCCTGTGAATTGAAGGATTCATCGCATGGTGCCTTCAGTCCACGTGCAGATGGTTTTGCTCTGGATATAGAACATCTCAGCTACTCTAGAGACACTTGCATGAACAGTAAATTTGAAGATGATTCTATGGATGACAGAAAAATTCTGTGGTTTATTTCAAATATTAATTTTGTTCTTCCACGACAAATCTTTAAAACATACACTCCAAGGGGCTTTCCTCAGGATCCTTCCTTTGATCTGGGTGACTTTTCTTTGCATTTTTTTTCAGGGCCAATATCAATTCACCGAGCACTGTAATTCTTGACACCTAAAAGTAAAGATGAATTTAGGTGGATATTGTTGAATGTATTCAATAAATAAATAAATAAATAAATGCTGACTAAATTCTATAGTATATTCAGAAATTCTAAGGAGATTTGCCTGCACGTGACAAAATACAAGAATGGGTTGTAACATTGTCTTTTTGTTTTCATATTGAAGTGGGTAGCTGGTGTTACAGTACATAGAGGAGCAATATTTGTGAGGAACTGAAGTAACGGCAAGGAGGTATTGCAGCTTTAGACATCCTGTTGGCCTCATCTAGAATATAGGCTTTGAAATTTCATCTCCAGCCTTTCCATACTGTCTGGGGTTCTTGGACTTGATAAGCCTGCCTCTCTTTGTATATCTAACCCTTTATTTCCGACATGCAGAAGCCTTTATTTTTAACAAGAAGTTAAAATGCTTCAAAGATGGCATTTAATTTTGTTAATTTAATTAATTTAATATTTTTAAAGACACATTTTGGGGTTTTTTAGTTTGCTGGAGAAGAAACATTTTTTGACCTGGTTAGTCCAAAGAATTGATGCAATTCCTGCACTTTGTTTCTGGATTTTAATGGGTTTTTTTAAAGTGTCAAACAGGACAACTGCAGCTAAAAGAATCCAACATTTATTTGTTTGAAACTGTAATTTGAATTGAAGGTGGAATTGAACTAGTGTTTTGGAAAGCTTGATCTTTATTTACTTTCATGATCACACTGTATAAATAAGGTGTTTTGGACAGACTTCAATGTAGATCCATTCTGAAGTTATATACTTATTTATGATCAAAAATATGATAACTGCTGGAAAAGCTTGTGAGTGATTTCAGAAAAATCTTCCAGAAACGTTCATATTTTTGCCAAATTCTGCACATTCTCCAAGTACTTGCCTTAGCCAGAACAGCGTATCAAGCAGCATAAGAGAATAATGTAACAAAATAAGAGAAACTAATGTGCATAGGGGAAAAGAAATCTGTCTTGCTTTCCTGTTTGCAAAATATTTAACTAGGTAAACTGTTTATAAAGAAAGGTTAATGGGGAGCAGAGGGATAAATCTAGGAAATGTATGTTGCTCCCTAAAGTATAGCAAAATAGCTGTCCCAGAGTATGTTTCCCAACTAATTTGTAGGCTCCAGTTTTTGGCTATCTGCGTGTGCTGAAACAATCCAGTATGTAATAATTTCTGTTTCAGTATATGAACCATCTTAGGTCTTTCATTTTTATCATGGTAAATGCTATATTTTTCCTTAGAATGATTTAAAAAAATACACTTACAGGTAGAGAGGATAACTTCGATCACTTAAGTACCATAAATTTGCATGCATCTGGTGTTCCTGTTTCATAGCTCATGTTATAGTTTGCTTATGTCTTAGTCATTTGCATCAATTAAATTGAATTGGAATATTTTTCTCCTCCTACTTTAGCCCTTCATCTTCAGCTGTCAACATGCACATGCCAGTCAGCAGCGTAGCTGTCAAAGCTGACATCAACATCTATAGTTGTATTTTTCTGGTGTCTGTATCTGTCTTGTTCTGAGTATTTCTTAATGTTTGTCTTGCTGCTAATAAAAGGTTTTGCAAAGAATTAAGTTTCTACTATCCCCATCCTTAAAGGTCAATGGAAAATGGAATTTCACTGTAGAAATCTGACTTCAGCAGAGTTGCTCTGTTCCCATAATTGGGGTCAAGTTCTGGAGAGTTATAAACTTTCAGCAGTATTTTTCTTTGTCATCATGAAATCCTGGCTTCACTGAGGTTAATAAAAAATACATATCTCCACTAAACCAATTATCCCAGTAATTTCATATTCCTGATACTTCAGCTAACATAAAACCTGCGATATTTCTTCTGAAAAGTAATACTGGAGAGCATATTGGTAGGCAATACCATTTAAGGAAATATTCATCGTAGTAGTATGTAAGTGCTGAAACCAAGTTGTGAGACTCTTACTGCTTAAAATATATCCAAATTATATTCTTTCATTGAAATGGAAAACTTTTATCATTTGTTCGGATATCTGCAGTATTGGTGTGCTTTACAGGTCACTGAATAAAAAATGAAACATTTCAAACTTATGGTTTTTCTGGTACTGATTAGGAGAAAATATTAGAAGACATTCAGCAGTGAAGCTTTTAAAAATAAATAAAAAGCACCAAATTTTCAGAGCAAATGAGAGCGTATGGTGAATGACGTGATCCTAACGAGTACTGAAAAGCTTCCAGTGTAAATAAACAGGTGGTAAAAATACTTAAGTTACAAATTTTTCAAGCCACAAATACCTAAGTCACAGGTCTGTGCTACGGATTTCAAAGGAAAGCTTTACATCCAAATTTTGCACAGCGTAAACATTTTCTTCCTCTTCAGGAGATAATAAATTGCAACTTACCTCACCAAAAGAGTGTGAAGTTTATTAAATATCCAAATTTTTGAAACCTGGAAGGTGCTCTGGTGTAACAGGTATCAGTAATGTAGGAAGAAAGGAAGTTTGATGGGAGCATTTGTCAGAAGAAATCATCTTTAAATTGCAGAAGCAAGTTACTGCATAGCTTCATGCTAAGGATAACTCATAGACATACACTTCAGAAAATAAAGGCAACATCTGTAAGACATGGTTACATTTTGTTCTGTAATTAGATCTATATTGATTCTCAATGCAAATTGAAAATTGAAAGGATTTTTGTTATCGTCACTTAGGGATCAAGTTACAGCTTGCACAGAGAATTATCTCTGAATGTCAGGAGTAGTTAAGAAAACTTTTTCACCTTGAGTGAGTTTGTGGAAATCAAAGCCCAGTCTAGCATGGTAAATTAGAATATGGATGTATATATTAGTTTAATAATTTCATTCAAGTCTGTTGCAGGTAGGGTAGAACTTAACAGAGATTGCCTTTTTCTGTCAGGCAGCTTCACCTTAAAAATACTCCAATAGATCTGTATCGATCGATGCGAATATCCACATTAGCTCCAGCTGCCTGGGGCAGGAGGATCCCATATCTGAGAGGAACCGTGAGATGTCACCAGTGCCACTCCTCTGCTCCCAGACCCCAGCAGCTGGTCCTGGCTAGGTGTCTCGTATTCCGGTGACAGAGATCACGCCGCGTGTCTCGTCACTCCATCGCGTTGCTAACCGTACCTGTCCTTTCATGGGGTTTTGTCCCCTATTTCTTATTGCATAAATTCCTGGCTTTTCTCCTCTTTCCCATCGATTTCCCAAACCAACTGCCTCCATTTCCTGATATTACTGCGTCCTTTGCAGTGAGCTTTTATGTTTTGAAAGCTCTTTACTTCTCTCTGCTACTCTTATCAAGAATGAATGACCCCACGCTCCTTCAGTTCTTCCTCATGATTCTTTTAGATGTCTGATTATTTTTGTTGGCTGTCTGTATCTAATTCTTCCATCTATTTAGTAAATTCTGGTGCCCAAATCAAAACTGACCTGAAGTCTGCCATGGTCAAGTAGATAATGTCATTTCTGTTACACATGACATGTGTCTCTATGTTCAAGTACGTTTATACTGTTTGCATAATAATTTTATACGTTCTGCTTTCTTACCTTCTGGGTTTTAGCAGAAATTTCTAATTTCTGCTGTTTTCTTTCAAATTTTGATCAAGAAAGAAATATCGAGAAGTCAAACAGGATTTTATTCCTATTTCCAGGACTAAGCCCTCAGTCTTATGCCTTGGTGGATCAGCAAATGCTGTTTTATTCCTTTTCCTATCTGAAACTGAGTCCCCCCTCAATTAGGGGAAAGGACCGATTGTTTAATCTTCCTCACATATTTTTGCAGTGTCTTGTGGTTGACATGTTTTAGAAGGAAAACTGGGAGTAGGAAGCAGTTTTGGTCAGTCAGTAGTTGTTACGATTGCTGTTTTGACTCAGCTGTATACAGAAGATTAGTTTTGTACCTGGGCCTTTAGCCAAAATCAGAAATGATTGGCATGTGTGTCTAATAAAGTTGCTAGTTGTCTTGATTTGTTGAGCCGATCTCAACAGTGCTTAGTTTCAGAACAGTCCAAATGACTCCCAAGGTGTAAAGTAAATTGTGGTGAGTAGCACATGAATGCCTTTTTCTATTCCCAAGTGGCTGATGTGTTAGTATGAAAGCCTTTGCCTAGTTTTATGGAAGTGGCAGAGTTTAGCTACATTGAGTTTACATGATGAGTATCCTGAATGAGTTAGGTCCTGTTTGCTTCTGTATCCTCTTCCTGAGTTTCCAATCTACTCTTGATGCTGATGAATTTTCTTCTCTGTACTCCAGAAACATTGTCAGAGTATGCGGGAGGCAGAGTCTGATGATCAAAAAGAACATGAGGGAGCTCTTCCTGAGGAAAACTTAAAAGAAACCCTTTTGTAGTTACCTGTGAGTGAACAGAAAATAAAAAGCTTGCATTACCTGGAGAAAATAAAGCTTTTTGCTTCCCTCTTCCTGCTAAGCAGCTCCTCCAGACTGCCTCTTGTCAATGCTTCAGTAGCATCTTTGGCTCCCAGTAGGAAAACTCTCTGAATTGCTCCTCGTAATAGCTTCAAACCTGCAGGTCCGACAAGTATTTTTAAGTCTGTCTTGAAGACATAACAGCTTCCATATCAGCTGCTTTGTCTGGAGTCGCTACAGCTCCAGCCGTGTCATTGCACCGGGGTATAATTGCGGTCTCCTGACTTCCCGATCCACCCACCAATCTCTGCTGCATGGAAGGAGCCTCCTGCTGTGCTGCAGGGAGTATTTAGAGCCTTTGAAGCAAAGCAACCTTGAGCTGTGGGTTGTGCCTGAATTTAAAGACTACCTTGGGAAGACGAGCAGTGAAGATGCATTGTGAAACCTCTTTTTAGAACAGTGTGATTTATAATAGTGGAACACTCCAAGCTATGAATTTCATTGGAAGTCTACGATTTACATTACTTACCGTTCTGGCACACTGAATTTTCAATGAGTATTTTCTGTCATTATAGGACAAAGGGTAAGATATTATAAGGCTGATAGATATAATAGAGCTCTGCACCATACTGCTATAAAAGTGAGTCTGATTTGGCGAGAAGTAGGGAAATAGTTCAGGAAGCAGCACATAAATGTTCAAAGAGAAATTTACCAAAAAGGGCAAGAGAGAGGAGGAGCCAAGTCCTTTTCACTGCTCCGTTTGGATCAGGATTGTGTCCAGGCTGGAACATTTCTTCACAGCTTTAATCCCTTTGAACTCACAAGTTGATAATTGCAGTTTTGTGGACAGGTTGGGTGCAACTTCCCTGGGCAGATGCTGCTCATCCCATGCAGTTTCAGTTTTTTCCTTTCAGCAGCTTCTGGATGCTTTATAGATGGTTCCCAATAAATGGGAAAGGAGAAGAAAGGAAGGGTTAATAAGGGGGTTGAGAAGTCTAGGAAGGAGGCTGAGATAGGAAGGGGTTTTTTTCTTGTATTTACTACTTTTGTGCAGCCCAAAGGAGAAAATCAGCAAGACTGGAAACTTTTTCAACCGCTGCTGTATTCTGACATTTAAAATATAACTTTTAATCTTCTATAGCTGTTGAAAGATGTGGCTCTGGCTGGCTGCTTGCTTCTAATCAATGAATAAAGTACAAATACCACCAAGTCTGTCTTTCATCATGCAAGCGAGAAGTCTGTACGATCACTCTAACACATCTTACCTAAGAGCAGCTGGGGTAAGAGCCGTGCTTTGGCAAAGTGAAGTTTTTTAACTGCTGAATAGAGCTAGTTGAACTGTTGGCTTTTTGCAATACGAGGTTTTATGACTTCTCCTAATATGAAACAGAAGATAAAGGGGAAACGGTGCAAAATGGTATATCAACAGCAGATAAGGTAAACCTGATAGTATATTCTATTGCGTAGTTTCAAGAAATATTTCAGACTAGTAGGAAAGTCTTTTCCAGGCATTAAAATTGATAATGGAACAAAGCAGTCTTAAAAGAAAAAAATATCAAATAGAAGTCAGTGCACTTAATATAGAGAGCAAAATGGATTATGATCTGGATAAAGTTTTCTGAAGAATTTAAGGTATAGAAGTTAATCTCATAGTTTATGGCAACACTGTTTCAGTCAAATAAGGTTGATTACTTGTTGGAACGGTATATTAAAAGAGGGAGCGAACATAAATATGGAGATATCTGCTAACCTGAAAGAGTAAAAGGACAAAATGTATTTTTACAATATGGTAAATTTAATTAAATGTGTCTCTTTAGAGCTTTTTAGAACTACAGCCATGAACAAAACAAAAAAACAGCAGTAGGAACTGCAATGATGTCTTACATAGATTGGAATTGGATTGGTACAACTAAAACTGAACCATTTTTTCAGGAAGTATTCTGTGGAAACATAAACATGCAAAAACAATAGAAAGAAAATATTTACTTCAGTAACTGAGTTCATACTCATGGTATGAACAACTGAGTTTTTTCGCTTAATTGCCACAAGTGCACATAGAGAATTAAAATTATGTCTATCAAAATTTTCCACAGAACTAATAACACATGAGGAAAACTGAAAAAAAAAGTTATTGAGTAATTTTGCAGCAAATAATATGTACAGTGATAGAGATATCGGAAAAAATAATATTTTTTTTTTTCATTTGAAGATAAGGTAACATCTGCTTCCTACTGAGGTAAACTTCCTCCATGCAGAAGCCTCCTGTGCCATAAAGACTGCATAAATGCACATTCTGTTCTCCCTTGCATGAATTTAAATCTAATACAAAATGGACAGATCCATTCATGCCTATGAAATTAAATCCAAATAGGTTTGTGTAAGTGTTAGGTTTAATGAGAGCTGCACAATATAATTAAGAGATGATGTTACTTGAATATCAGATTTTCTGTATACCTGTTTATTTGGAGTTTTAATTGAAAATAAACAAAATCAGAAGTGCAAAAAAAGTAGAAAAGATGTGTGAAATGTAATGATAACGGTTGACTTCTAAACAGCCAAGGAAATTATAGTCATCTTATGTGTGGGACAGGAACAAACACCTCTTAATTGCACTTCATTGTAACGTACCTTTCTCTTCTCAGTTGTATATATTAATTATAAAAATCATGTTTCAGAGACGAAAAGCTGTACAATAGGGTTTTTTTTTCTTTTCCCTCCCTCCCTTATGCTGTCTGCAGCACGATGGAAGAACAATATCAACTGTCATCCACAGAAAGAGCTTAAGAGCTTTCAAAGGCAAATCATAAAAAGAATGAAAGGCTATTATAAAAAAAAGGAGGAAAATGCTTTGATTTCATGGATTTGCTACTTATTAATGTTTAAGGTTCTCTCTTATTTTTAAAAGTATCTTCTCATATTGTTTTGTATGTGTTATGTGCGGGTACATCACTTTTTGATGACTATATCACATGACATGTGGATTACGTAGCTCATTATTAACAGATGGAGGTCGAGGGGATAAGATATAGGAAAAGATACTATAGCAGACTCCTGGACTTGTATCAGTTCATCAGATAAGTTGTGGAAAACCTGAACGTGAATTTCATGACACAAAGAGACACTGCCCTTTGAGTTTTGGTTTGGGTTTTTTTTTTCCATTTCATTCATGTGTTTCTTTGGAGCAGTACTTAAAGACCCTGAAAAGTAAGGACGTGGTTGTCTTAACCTGTATTGTGTTTATCTGGGACCAAACTTTCCTACGGCTGCATATTTCTTTCTTGATTTGGATTTTCAGTTGTCTTGTTTCCTATACAATTAGCCGTGAGGTTTCCTTAAAACATACATTCCAGCTTGGAAAACTGAATGGTCTCACTGGCTTTGACTCTAGCAGCTACCTTACCAATGAAGATTTGATGACTGCTGGATGTAGCCTTGCAGCGTAACCATCTGGTTACCTGGATCATAGAATCAGAGAACGGTTTCAGTTGGAAAAGACATTTAATATCATTGAGTCCAACCATCGATCCAGCCCTATGAAGTCCACCACTGGACCATGTCCCTGAGCACAACATCTTTTTTTGAGGTAATGCCACCACCTCTCTGGACAGGCCCTTCCAGTGCTTGACAACTCTTTCAGTAAATAAATTCCTCCTAGTACCCAATGTAAACCTCCCCCAGTGCAACTTGAGGCCAGAATGATGATAAAGCAGTGATTATGTTATATTATTAGCTGGTTATACAGGCTTTCAGTATCTATGAAGATTTCACCATTTCTTCTGTTTGTTTGGTTTTTTTTTTCATTTCACTGTAAACTTTGACTATGGTTTCCTGAAGCTGGAGTCTGTGATGCTTAGTGTCTCATGTGCTTCCCAAGTCTAAATGCATGCTTTGTTTCACCTGAGCCTCAGCATCTCCTGCAGCCTCTGTGGATCTTACAGATGCAGTGTCTCTGTCAGAGTTATAGGCAACACATATTTTGTCATATGCATGACCTTTTGATAGCAGGTGAAGATCTGCTTTTGTATGTATGAGGGAAGAAAAATCAGTTAACTATTTCGTTAGTAACTGTGACTGTCAATGATTCCTGAAAGGATAGGTAGTCACAGAAGTACAGGTGTTATGATATGCTATATGATTTTCTGTATGCGCCTTCTGAACTTTTAAACTGGTTCTTCATCAGAGAACCAGGAAAAGGAAAAACCCTCCTATCCAAATGGCAACTGTGTTACCTCAGTACACACTCCTGACAGGGAGCGTCAGGGGGATGCTGACTTTTGCCAGTTAAAATCTCCCTGCTAGTGCCTTCGGATGTAAGCAGTTGCCCCAGTTATTAGTGAGAGCCGTGATAAATATCAAAGGTCTGACCCCTTTTCCTCTCTTATGAACAGTTGCACTTGCATATTATTTCAGTGCATTAGTCAATTCATTAAAAAGCAAACAGTAGGAAAAGGAAGAGGAGGTCTTTACAGAACCACTCTAAATTTCAAGTAGGGGCTAGGCTGGCCTTACATTCTAAGGCCTAAACACAGCAAATATGTTATCTTTGAGTTTCTCTTCTGTATCATCTGTAGTTCTATAAAAGCAGCATATGCTTCCCTGAAAGCATTTTCTTCATTCTTCCTATTATAAACTTTGGTCCATATTATATGTCAGAGTAATCCAATGACACAACACAATCAATAGGATTTCTCTGCACTCCTCTTTATTTTAATTTAGTTTAACCATTAACATACATAATGCTATCTACTACATGAAGAATAATCATGACACAGTTTTTTTCTGAGGAAATATTAACTTTAAGCTGGGATAACCAACTTCCCAGAATTCACATAAAAACATACTTAAGTTAATATTAAATACAAGGCTTTTGCGAGCTTTTCTTTTTACAGTATGTGCTGATGTCTCCTTGATTTAGTTGTGTTTTGTTTATTATTAATGAACAATTCACCTTGAATACCAAACTTTGATCAATTTCTTATTGAGAACTTAAATAGTTTGTTTAGAAAATAAGAGAAAGCTGCTTTGTGTGTTAGATGGCATTAAAATGTGGCACAATACACTCTCAGCAATGGAATGGGGAACGGAGGCTGACAGGACATGGGAAAGTTTCAGTTATGACACAAGTCTTACTAAATCTCAGACTTTTCAGGAAATCTTCAGGTATAAATTGTGTAAATGCAAAGCATGAAAAGTTCTCCTTTTTTTCATTCTCTATCATGTTTTATTTATAAGCGTAAATTTTTGCAGCTGAATTCAAAATGTGAGCATGTGACATCTTTATTTATTTTCAATATTTTCAAATTATTGCATTTCAAATTATTTTCAATATTTTTCAAGTATTTTCAATATTTCTATTTATTTATAATGCAAAAATAAATATATTCATAAAGAAAACCAGCTGGAATTATGACCAAGTTGCTTTTGTTAAAGAAGATACACAATTGTGCAAGTTCAGAGTTTATATTTCACTAGGGGGGTATAGCCATTTCTGTGACATTTCACCTACATAAAATATTATTAGGCAATGGATCAGAGGAAAGGCATGAAGCAAACCACAATAGTAACGAAAGTATCTGTGTATAGTTCCAGAGCACAAAATTTTTTGGCTATGTAATATATGTGCATCAATCTTAACATTATTTTTTTTTTCTGATCTTGAAGTAAGGATGATTTTGAAAAGATCCATGTTGGGGTGGGAGCAGGTATATTTCCAGGAAGCATTCTTTATAAATAGTCCTTGATATAATGGGAATGCTTTCATGTGCCAATGACTGGAAATCTATAATGCCGTATGTTTTAATTTTGAGGGGAGAAGCACAGTTTGAAGATTGTCTGGGGTAGATAGATAATGGTTAATTTGATAGCCTAGGTATTGTCTGTGTGACATCCAACAACCTTTTCTGACAAAAGAGTTTTCTTACAATGATAGATGGATGGCTATTCTGGTGTTATCAATGGATGACAGAAATTTGTTTATGTCTTAGAATAGTGATATATCAAAATTATTGTCCAAGAATGAATGCAAAATTCATGGCAAAATTCACCTCTCCATACAAAACCACATATTTGTCTTTAATTCTTCACGGAAGAGTGGGGAGCAGGTTTTGGGTGGTGTTCTGGCCTGTGCTACATTTATCTTTCTCCGAATAACTCTTCAGTGGTAATGGGGCATGAGCTACAGGATAAGCAGTTGAAAAACACGATGCAAAATCAGAGTGTGTCAAGTGAGTCGCAGTTGATCTGACAGCTCAAAAGTTTTCTCTCCAAAGAAGCATGTTCCTATTTGCCTGGCAGAAGGAAGCCACCTCTCTTCTTGCCTTCATTTACTTATAAATAAGCTAACAATTAGTTAGGTCAACACTTAAAAGCAGAGGACTATATAATTCAAGCTGATTCTGATAGTATTAGCACAGTACAGTAACATAATAATGAAATTTTTTAGTTGGTTTGCTTTCTTGTGAAATTTTTTTGATTATTTAATATATAACTTGGCATTGTACTCTCCAACTTAAAGGAGCTGAATTGAGAACTTTCGAAACAATTTCCATTTTCTGGTTCAGTGAGTTCATTACTGTTCATTTAAACTCCACACACTTGGTTCTTCCCTTTCATAACTCTGTGAAGTGATGCAGGCTGATTCACCTTGGTGTTGACATCACCACGTTCAATGACTTATGTGTGGTTCGTGCCATCACCTAAAAATAATATAGCTCTGAGGATTTAGTGTGTTCTTTGTCCTCTGTTTTGCTTAATACTGTGGGTTTATGTTTTTCTTATTTGTTCAGAACTCTTTGTACTTTAGATTATTAATCTATAACTAAATGTTTTTCTCTGTGTTCATCCTGCTGACGATATTTGAAACCAGATCAAGATTATCTTTTCCTTTAATTGTGCAAAGCATTTATGTCAATGTTTAATGTGAGTTTCTTCTTCACTTACGATCTTTTCGGAAACATGTCAGAAGGGGACATGGGTGATCCTGCTCTAGCAGGGGTTTGGACTGCATGATCGTCAGAGGTCCCATCCAACCTTGACCAGTCTGCAATCCTGTGATTCCAGTGTGAAATGAACTGTAGCCAGTCACTATCTGGACCCATTGTGTAAATACCAACAAGAATTGGTAAGGAAATCATAGAATCATAGAATCATAGAATGGTTTGGGTTGGAAGAGGCCTTAAAGCTCATCCAGGCCAACCCCTGCCATGGGCAGGGACACCTCCCACCAGACCAGGCTGCTCAAAGCCCTGTCCAGCCTGGCCTTGAACACTTCCAGGGAGGGGGCATCCACAGCTTCCCTGGGCAACCTGTGCCAGTGTCTCACCACCCTCACAGTAAAGAATTTCCTCCTAATATCCAGTATAAATCTACCCTCTTCCAGTTTAAAACCATTCCCCCTCATTCTATCAATACCTGCCCTTGTAAAAAGTCCCTCCCCAGCTTTCCTGTAGGACAACTTCAGGAACTGGAAGACTGCAATAAGGTCCCCCTGGAGCCTTCTCTTCTCCAGGCTGAACAGCCTCAAATATCCTATATCACAGGGAACTGGTAAGGAAATAAATCCCAAGGCACTGTCTCATCTCCAGGTTGTCTCCATCTTTGTCTCTTCCAAGATCCCTCAGAGGGGGCACTTCAGTGTGGCTGTGCAGATTTGTGACCTGTTGTGGGGGAAAAGTCCTTTTTCCAGAGAGTGCTTGCAAGCCTTACTCTGAGTCATTGCTAGGGTCTAAGTTGTGCATAATTAGGATAAAAGTTTTGGCCCACTCAAGCTGTATAAAAGATTTCAAGCTCAGTTGTTTTTTTGAAAGTTTGTACTGTGTTAACCTAAAAAGAAACGAAGCAAGTCTGATGCCATAAGGAAGCTTTTGTTTGGATTAAAACTTCAGATTTAGCTGTTGCCTGCTGTTCTGAAAGGTTGAACAAATAAAAGTAGATAAATTTCTTACTCATCCCAGGCAGACAGAAAACAAGTTCCTTACCAGTCTCACAACATGACAGCCAAAGAGCTTCTCTCTTGCTGCTGTCACCGTAACCTGCACCATTGTTAGAAGCAGCCTTAAATGAGGGTTCTAAGATTGATATTGGTGTTGAGGTAAATACCTATATGATAAAAAATATATGTTTCTTAATGAGCGTGTAACAGTTTGATGTTAGTCATATAATATGTTTTCCTTTTCTTTTTCACCATAGTACTGTGTGACAGATGATATAAAACAGAGAACCTCAGCTTCCTAAAATATTAATCCAGTTATGAACATCTGGAAGCACAGAATGCTGAAAAATAGAGGCTGTGTACTGCGTTTTCAAACAAATACTGGAAAGGGAGGGTGGGAGGGGGAGAAAACTCTTGGAAGTCTGCTTCATTTGGTTGCAAGTGTGCTTCATTACTGGTAAACTTTTTAACTTGGGCAAAATTTCAACTGCTATCAGAGTTTTTCTGAGTCATCTGTGTTACTTAATCTTTAAAGGCACTCCAATGATTTCAGGGGAAAGGAGGAACTTCTGATGCTACAGTTCAGATATCCATCTTACAAATTAAATATAAATTACCATTAATCTATAGTAGTGTAAATGTTGGGCATTCTTTATAAGGGGTTATGCTCTTTCTGCTGCCTGCTATTGCTGTGAGTGAGTATGCCAACTATAGACCAAACTTGTTGGGATAAATCTTTCTGTCCATGTATTTATCTTTAAGTGTGCAAACAATAAATTTCAATAACATGTTACCCTTCACATCCTATCACAAATTTGAGTGAAACTGAAGAAAGTTTACTTGCTCACTTGAAAGTTAATTAAGTTGAAGACTTGCAGCATAGACTGTAAGTTATGAAAAACAATCTTTTGAAGTGCAGGGTGAGTATGATGAGTGTATCAAAATCCTCATGACCATAACTGGCATCTTTAAAAGAG
>NW_010203939.1:10068-16139 GCF_000695765.1 Mesitornis unicolor | reverse complement strand
CTGCTGAATGGTATGTGTAGCACCACAGATGTACTGAAGACCAAGAAACAAAAATGCCAGAGTTTCTCTTCTGCTCATTCTTCATAAGTGGTCCCTCTTTCACACATGCACATTGTAGAAGTAACATTTAATTCTGAAACCCATCATAGACAGATCAGTTCAGTGTTTCTTAAGAACCCTGTATTTGAAATCTGGGAATTGTGATGCATAATCTTGTGATGTATACTTAAACTAATATTCACCACTGAGTACACACTAGGTCAAATCCCTTAGTGTTACCAAACATTATATGAATGGTAATTTTTCTTCCAATAACAGAATTAAGAAATTACTCCAAAAATAGGGGAGGACTCTGTGAAAAGAGATTAAGTTTTGGTTAGTACATTTTATTGTAAACTTTTCAGTGCAGTTCTGCAAATTGCATCATACAGAGAATTAAACAGAATCTATCTCAAGAATAATAGATATTTTTGGTCACCTTACGACAGATTTATAAATTAATTACATGCATAAATAAGTGTGGGATAGGGCACAAACTAAAGTTGGCTATGTTATATTGTGATTATATATTCTATGCTGCTCTGGACCTAGTACATTTCCATCTACTTACTATTCTAGTAACCACTTTATTCTGTTTTTAAAGCAAATGCAGCATAATTCCAGTAGAAGAATTACACCAGATTTGAGCTGTGCAAATATGATTAAGAAGATGGCTCATTATGTAATAATGCTAAAAACAGCATGAAGATGAATCAATATGCCTCAAAAATACTACAAAATAACTTGTGTTTGCTAACAGAAATAAGTGCCATAAATTGCACTGAAAATAGGACTGCACGAACCATTTTAGTTCTTTTCATTTCCCTGAAATGGTTAATTTCTAATTATTTTATTAGCAATGAAAGGAGCTAATAAAAATGGAAGCTTGCACTGCCTCAGAAACAAGGTCTTCATACCGTGGTTAGAGCCCTTTAGTTCTGCTGTTGTTTCTATGTAAGATTCAATACTTCAGGCAGCAATTATGTGGTGGTGGTTTTTTGGCTAAAATTCCCACACATCTGGGATAAACAGATATTCTGTTCGAACTTCCTCTGTTAACTCCACCAGTTTTCATGGAATGACTCTCTATATGCTTGTTAAGTAAATGATTGTTATAAGACTATGGAGACATGGTCGATCAAATTAACCCCTTTTGTCCAGCCTCCAAAATGGTTCCCTTCATTTGCCTAAATTCAGCTGCTTTGGCGAATTTTTTCAAGCTTGAAGGACTCTCTGGATTCATCACATTAGCAAACTGTAACCTGAGAAGAGGGGTTTTGGAGCAGCAGGACTTCTTTGGCCTCCAATTGTTTTGCTAATCAAGATTATTGCCACTATTGAGATGTGGAAAGATAGCCTAGCTGACAAAATTTGTCAGCTTCCCATGAAATAGTTCTGTCAGTTTAGTCAGGGTGCCGGCTAATATTAACATATAAATGAAGTCTCTCCCCCTCACCCCTTAATAGATGCAGAGAAAATATAAACACACACACAAAAAACCCCTCTGTGCTTAAATCAAACAAGCTTCTTTTCTCAGCTCTAGCCCATGTCCCTGGAAATCGTGCGAGGAGCGGGACTAAAGGGAGGGGGGAGGGAAGGAGAATTTGCACAAAACTACTTTTAAGCCATAAAGCAGCAAAGCTCCCCTCCCCTGCTGATAGCAACAGGAGATTGATTACGCCTGCAAAAGTACAAATGGTTGCCTGAATGCGAGTGGCAGACCTCCAAAGCAGTCCGGTCCGTGTGCTGGTTTTACATTTTATAGTGGCGGGCTTGGGTACAAAGTGGAAAAATGGAACAGAGGCTCTGAAAAGAGTTATCTTTGCCCAGAGGTCAAACCGAAGAGAGCTGCCCCGGCCAGTTGGGGAGCCTGACTGCAGGGGATGGTGAGGGCATCCGGCCCCTGCACCCCAGTCCTCCCAGACTGAATCACCCAGCACCTGGGTTCTGCCTTTCACTCGGTTTTCTCCTAAACAGAATACATATTGTATTTTCCAGCTGACCTACAAGGGGATATAATCTAATGCTCTTTCACCCACTTACGCAAATTTTGCGTTATTTTGTCAAAGGCAAACGCTTTGTATCGTTCTGACCGCGACGCTTTCAGATCCCAGCTGTAACAAACCATAAAGAAGTAATTCAAACTTGCACTTATTTTAATTGTAAATGCATCTACTGAAAGTTCTCTTAATCTTTTAGCCTGATTTAAATATAAATAAATTAATATCTCGTGATATTTGTAATCTGCAAGTCAGCAATATTGGCCTTTTGGTACTAAATTAGCGCTTGAATGGCAACTGTGCAGCAGCTTTGTGTAGTTAGCGTATGCATCAGAGATGACTCTTCTAACAAGTTCAATAGGCTTTGCAAAGCATAGCTTTAAATAGAAGAAATCCTTCAATCATGATTTGTTCTTGCTTTATGAGAAACAATCAAATTATTCCTTTGTGCTGAACTATGACAAAACTCTAAAGCATGAATGAAAACTAGAATATATGTTCCCCCGGTGGATTACATCAGCCTTCTTGTTCATTAGGCTAACATGAAAAATAGATTTAATGTGTAAAATATCTGTCACCAAAGAGAATATTAAGAAAATTACTTGGAAGCAGTTTGTGGGAACTTCAGAGATAAAGAGTTAGTGACAAAGCGCAGTGTTTGTTAAGCAGTTCAAAGCAGATCATTCCCAAAGAGTTCTAGGCAAATAGCTGAGCTCCTCACTTCATGACTTGCAGAAGCTGTCATACAGAGTTGCCTTCAGCTTCTCCAAAAATGTGTAAAATACTGCATCAGTTGCCCAGAATGTGGAGCTAACGCAGCATAATCCAAACAGCACCGTTGTTACCTGTCATCCCGAGTTTAATGGTACACGCAATGTTCGTGTTCGTGCCTTTGATCTGAACTTCATTTTTCAGTATTCTGAGAAACTTAATTAAAATGTGTTAGACTTACTTTCTCAACTGAAAAAAAAAAAATCATGAGCCACAACACTACCACTGTTGGCAATAAGATAGAGTTAATAATAATAATAATAATAACAACAACGATACTGTTATGGTTAGCATCACAGTCTGCTTTAAAGTTCAAATCACAGAATCTTTGTGAATTTCCTGGATTTCCCTTCTAGGTCAGTAAAGTTTCCCTGGTTTGAATCCTTCTCCCTTCGGTGCTCTGGCCCCTCTCCTGGGGGTCTGAGGTGGGGAAAGGCTGAGGAATGCCTTGCTACCAAATATGCAGAGTGTTGCTATGTTTGCACAAATGAATGAGTCTTTGCCCCAGAGTCTTGAATAGCTTTTGGTCATCTGTTACAGTATCAGTTCATCAAAACATATATATATTCTTAATTCTGTGTTCATCTGGTTCTAGATGTTCTCACAGTCTGGCTTCTGTTATAACTGTCAAATCTAAAAACTTCTTAGATACCTTTAAATAGCCAGAGGAGTACTATTGACAGTAAGCGGTCAGTCTCCTACCAAACAGGATCTTTCAGGTCAGTGCTGTCCAGAATTCGCATAAAGTCTCCAGGAGCCAGCTTGACCAAGAGCATTCAGAGATTAAGATACGCTTGACCATGGGCATTAAAACCTCAAATAAATGCGCATGACCTTTATTCGCATGTGTTTCTGATCATACTCTCTCATTTTGCATCTGCAGGGCTTGTCAGGTGTACGGTTCCACAAAAAGAAGTTCTGCCCAAAGGGAAGGGTGTGGAGCTTTCCTCCTGTGCTGCAATCACTCTTGACGAAGCCCTTCCTACCTTGGGGAGAGCAGCTGCCTCACACTTCATTGCACACAAACAAAAGACCTGCTCAAACCCAGAAAAAAACAGTAAGCAATGAGCCTGGCTATGTGTTGGATGGTGTCTGGACTTTCTCTTTTATCTTTTTTTGGAAATATTTTAACATCTTTTTCTGCATTTTGAACATTTTGAAAAATTGTGAGGTTTGGTTTATGGAAACATGGTTTTTCTTCTCTTTTTGTGGAACATGAAAAACCACTGCCAATATTTTGCTTTTCATCATTAGTAAAGATAAACATCCATAAGTTTGGTTTAGACAAGCATTCTACAAGTTTGGCTACTCAGCTTTTAGACCTACTTCAAACTATCCTGCATTACTTGAATACAAGCAGCCCTTCATTCTTGCCTATCCTTTTACAAAATATTGGACAGATACTGAATGCTGCCTATTTTGGTGTATTTCTCTCGTACGTTGCAGGTACGTGGATGTATTTCTTCCACAGAGTAACTGTAGAGTTTCACGCATGCTACTGAAGGGCTTTTTAGTGTAACTTCAAGGGTGTAGCAAGAACCTTTGTAAGGAAACTGGCATTTTAACACTGATTTTAAATTATACTTTCCAGTGTATCAGGCTGGGAGACAGAAATGGCTCTTCAGGAGTGGTGGAGAGATGAGTAACTCCACTGAAAATTAGTATATATTGCTGATTAAAAAAATTATGAACTTTTATCTCAAGATCACCAATAACATATTGTAACTCCTTGCTACTGAGATGTGTTTCACACAGCTTGGTCCTCGTTTCTGATAGATTTCCATCATTTTCAGCTGCAAAGCCCATACTGGCCAGACCCGGTAGCTCATGTCAATGGCAGTTGTCATACGGCAGCTGTTATCATCTGGTCTTTATGATACAAATTTATTGTCTCCACCAGTTCATAATGAGCCTGACTGATACTAGAAAACCCGATCTTGCCACCAACAATAATTATCATTCTATTTGGAAGTTGCTGAAGAGAGATTAAGGACTAAATGTTTAAATTTTAAATATTTTCTCACCATTATGGGTGGTCTCCTTCCCAAACACTGGCAGGACATTAGTAACACAACCCAATGCTATGGACTGAACTAGGCAAAAAAATAAGAAAAAAAATTTAAAAACTGCCTTCAGTGCTGTCAACTTTTTAACATTGTATGTTGAGTATTCACATAGTGTATACTTTAATTACTTGAACTTCCTTTTTTATTTTTAGTTTTGCCCTGAATTTTATTGGACTGAGTAACTCTAAATAATAAGCATAACTGTTTTATTTAACCGAGGGAAACGAGTGGGAACAAGCTCCAACTGACAATGGCGCTCTGCTGGAACCCAGAGAAGCAAATGCAAGCAATGCAGTAAGGAAGATCAAACTTGTTACACTGCTGATATTCTAAGAGTTTGAACTCAGACTCCCTGCTGGCCTCAATTTTACAATGATAATCATTTCCTAAAATGTCTTCATTTTGTAAATGAAGCTGTACCTCCCTCTGAAGCAGGGGTTTGCAAAGATTAAATCATTTACATTTCAAAGTGTTCATTTTTTGCCAGTGTGAGAAATACTCCGGCAGGAAAATGAGTGTTCCTTTTAATTTTTGAAAGCTAGGGGAGCATTCAGAGTGAAAATAATCACAGCTTATTACAGCAGCCTCGCTTTCCTGTTCCCACTTCAAAAGGATGAGCCTATCTTCTCCCCGCCCAGCGGTGAATGACCACTTAAATGAGTGATGGCTTATTAATACTATGACTCAGCCACTTCTCGATAAGGGGAACAATAAGGGGTCAAAGCTTGAGCATCCCTTACAGGAATTAATGAGAACATGTTACTGGTAATTTTGTCTTTTGGAGATTACATTTAAATTAAAAGGTTCTTGTGTCAGGCTTAATGGTGTGACCAGTGTCGCCACTATTTGAAATCCAGAGACCACACTTTTGTCCTTCCCACCTGTATAATTTCATTGACATTATTAAGGTTGCCTTGAGGATTGGACACCGTTTAAAGAAAACAAATCAGAGAAACCGAGAAAACAAAACTTTAAGGAAGTTCTCCAAAAATAACCCTAAAAAGTTACACATACTTAAGGTCACTTATATTAAACGCTTGGATATAGTGTTGTTTTCAGAGTTGGGATATATTATTACAAAAACAATGAAATGCACATATTTGGGATACATTACCTTAACATTTCTGCGTAAGTCCTGGAACTGAGTCATTTTCAAAGAAAGCTCATTCTGAGTTTGTGTGCTTTTCCCTCAATT
>NW_010203939.1:0-10037 GCF_000695765.1 Mesitornis unicolor | reverse complement strand
CAGCAGGAAGATGTGATGGGGTTTGTGCAAGTGCGTGGCCTTTTCTTTGATTCCTCACGCTTCCTTCCATTAAAGACTTAGCTCTGGTTTTAGTCTTAGATTTTATTTTTACATTTTATTATTGATATTGCAATTGTTCTTGACACTTTGAAAAAAAGGCATAAAATATGGTGGTAAGATCAAGGTTTTTAAAAAGTAGTTAACATTATGTTGTTGTATATGTTATTAATTACAACGGGAAAATCCAACCTACAGCTTTCCTATTGTTTTTTTTTCTTGTAGTGATGAAAATGCTGCATGTCATAGCTTTTCCTATTTGAAGTCAATGCAGTGATTATCTAGATAGGATTACAAATATAAAACAGTGTTTGCTGTCCTAATTTGTTTAAATTCTTTTTACTTTAAAAAGGTGTGAATCAACTATTTATAAATGTTTTATACATTATTCCATAGGAATGTACAGGTAGTTCAATTCAGCTGTTTCTCATTGGGCAGTGATGGTAAAAACGCAGAAAAAAATTCTTGATTATCATGAAAATAGGTTAATTATAAGCCTAAAAATTTTTTAATGATCTTGGTATGTTGTTTCTGATGTATTTAGAAGTCATATAATAGTTTTCCTTTGTTTTATTTATGTTCTGCCAAGGTGATATTGCTAAATTTGTTGGAGAACTTCTATAAATCTTAAAAGATCTAAAACCAGTACAGTGCTATAAGAAAAGCAAATACAGTTGTGCTGAGATTAGTTGAAAAACTTATAAAAAATTAATGGAAGGATATTCTTATACAATACCACACCAGAGATAAGATTCTCTACTCCAGCCAAGAAAGATTTAGATTTGCACCAGAAAGTAGAATAGGTTCCAGTGTAAGTGTACAAAGTGTTGGATAGGGCTCCAATGAACCTTCCTTATTAGGCGTTAGTTCGACATTTGTGTGATTCTTGAGAAACTGATAAAAAGTCATTTTGAGCAACAGTGTGATCAAATTAGGAATTCAGAAGGTGGAGGGAGGCTAAATCTGTGTGGTAGTATCATGTTGTGAGTGACATTGAGTTAACTCCTTCCCTTGACTCTGAAGATACATAAAAAGGTATTGAAAAATGTATAGTGCATATGATGTCTTCTGTAGCTTGTTTCTAGAGCTTGTTCCTCCATTTGTCTTTGAAAATGAGCTTCTGGGTAGCTCAGATTGTTTCTTGTTCTCTGTTCACCAGACTGATGAGATTTTATGATCAATCTTTGCTGACATCTGTGGGATGTTCAAAATATGCTAGTTAAGTGCTTACAAAAACTATACAACTCACTTCTTGTAGGAGCTTTAAGTCTTGTAGACTCTTAAGGAATTAGAAGACATCCAGATCCTTTATGATGACCCTTGCTTTAGCACTGGTGATAGCTTGTGTCCTTTAATTAGTCAGTTAACCATTGATTACTTTGTGCCTACTGGTGATGCATACAGCCTGTATATACTGCTCTTGCCAGAGGCAATGAAATCTCGTACCATTCTGAAACTTGAAATATGACTTCTCCATAATCAGGAGAATATTTTATGACTTGGAGTCATCAGTGGCCACTCTTTGCTTCTTTGTGGAAGAGATGTAAAAACAGGGGACTGGGGAGCCCAGATTAGCTGGTGACAAGGAGAAGGACTGGCAGCCCCCAGTGTCTGCCAAAGCCTCCATAGGGGGTGGCTTGCTTGATGCAGGGGACTCTTGTTTTGTGACTGGTACTTACTTATTGTTGCTGAGGAAAGTGGCAACAAGCCAAGGAAAAGCCCTTTTTGTCCTTTACTCCCAACAGGGCACTTGGTAGTGGCTTGTCATGTGCCTGGGCATAATCCAGGCAAAGTCCTCATAGTCAATTAAAATAGCTTTTGCTACTGTATGTGTCTCTTATGAAGTGGCACTCCAAGTTACTGGTACTGTTTGTTCTTTTATTTAATGGTTTGGTCTGATTTCAGTGCTTCATTTTCTTGGGGATTGTTTTTTGTCTTTTAATCAATATTCATTTCTCAGTATCACACTCCTTTAAATAATTCTGGTTGTGTATACATTACATAAAAGAGATACCATTTATGAGTAGTTATGTCTATGAGTAACCATCTCTCCTTAATTTAAATTCCAATATACTTCATGACCAGAAATCTCCAATCTATAGGTTTACCATTTCATAGAAGTGTTAGCAGTGCAGGCTTAAGTCTCACAGATAAACTGTATTCCTTTTGAACTGTCATCACAGTAGTCTTTCGTCATTGGTTTTGTGCCAGTGTAGCCTTAGTTAGGCTTTTATTTGTAATTTTAGAAAAATGTTATTATTAAATTTTAAGGGACTTGAATGTAATAGAACTAATGGTACTAGAAAATCAATCTTAGTTGATTATCTGTTGTTATTGTAAGGTTTGGTGCTACTTTTCACAGTTTGGATATTCTGTAAGAAGGCTGTAGTGGAATATGTTGATCCAAAGATCACTTACCTTAGATAATCATGACAGCTGTATGGCAGGCAGAGTCTCACAATTATTCATGCTGAGCAGTTCTCCAATAGAGTATTTCTATTAAATTCAGTGGAAAATTCCAGGAAATAAGGGGCTGCGCAGTAAACTTTAACAGATAATGTGCTTTTTAGCTACCTTTTCTCATAAGAAATCTATGTTTTGTAGAGCAGTATTAAGAATAATTTGAAAAAATGTCTTTTATCAGAAAATACAATCTCATTAAAAACAGAAAGTTCATACAATCCTCTTATTTTCCTTAACAGTAAGTCTTTTCTGGAAAAAAAAAAAGAGGTAATTGTATCCAGATTACACTGATTGGTCTAAGCAAGAGAGCTGCCTCTGCCCTGGAATAGAAACCGTTAGGATTATCTCCTCCTATGTGAAAGCAAGGAGATTTTTGAGAGAATTGATACAGAAAGTACCTAGGAGGTGGCTCGAATACTCACCTGGGATCTGCAAGTGGGGAGAACGCTGCCACATCTGAGTGTCCAATTAGCCCAGGCTGGACACTTACTTTTTCATTAAAACCCTAAACATTTCCCTTCTCTTCTTGTGCTGGTATAAGGGCAGAACAGGTTGCATTTGAGACTCTGACAATAAGAAATAGGTGGTGCTCAGTTCTACTTTTTAAACAGTACCCTAAATGTAAGTATTGTCAAGATTTGTTTCTTTCTTGTAATTTTAATAGAACTATGATGTAAGACACTTATGATCTAAGACAAGAGGTACAGCATTTTCTTAGGAGTGAACACTCTGGATCTAATCCAGATTGCTTAGCAGAACCCTTTCATTAATGGAAATGGTACTAGTCATACTTAAAGTCAATTTACATGTTTTTATTATCGTAGCTCTCAAAATACTTCATGTTTGTTCAGGATCTGCTCTTTCCAAATGATATTGGAAGTAGCATGGTTCCCAAAACCATGTTTTAGGATTTCTCTTCTGAGTATCTATGGAACACTGAAATATTTTCTGTTGGGTTGATTTAGATTTTATATCCCATAGGTCCTGATCCTTCTGCTGAAGCATTTAATACACTAATGTCTGGGAGTGGTGGTTTTTTAAACAAATTATTAATGAAATGTATGTAGTCTAGAATGAAGTCCCCTATTGCCAGATTCAGTAGGAATCCCAATCTGACCTGGGGCACTTTAAAGAAAATTGCAATGTAAAGCACTCTGAGACCAAGGCTAAGCTTAAAATGGATTTAAGTAGGTCTACCTCACCCCGAGGTAAAACGTTCTGATAACTGATTTTATTTCCCTTGATGCAGAGAGAAAGACAACATACTGTCAGTTGCCATGTGATAGTGAACCACCTTCTGGAACACACGGCCAGTTTGACTGTGGGACACTTAGTCCAGGTGGACTTTCTCCGACTTACTGGAGTTCAGTTGTTGCCAGGATTGTGTTCTGTATATAAATAGAGGAAAGAAATAGTGCTTCTGGAGACCTGATTCTCAAAAAGGTTTTTTTAAACAAATGGCATTTCTGAGAAATTGAGCAAAATGTTTCACGATAAAAGAATGTTATATGTAGCTAGAAATAAGAGAGCCATATGTTCAAAGCACAGCAGCTTTGAAACCGTGCACTCAACCCCAGAACCCAACAAGATTTCACATTTTAAATAAAAATTTTAATGTCCTGAAAAGATAAAGTTCATTCATTTTGAGAGTAGCCTAGAAAGAAAAGAAGGAACACTTAATCTATGGAAAAGTCTTTCACTAAGATAAGCATCTTTGACAAAAGGAAAATACAGAATATATCATGTAAGAATAAGATGGGTCATATCCCTTCCTAAAGAACTCTGTTGTTACATTTGTACATCAAAGTAGGAGTAAGATTATTTTCTGAATAGTTTTTTTGGCTAACAAGTACATTATCTTCCCAAACCATTGCCAGATACATAAAGTCTTAGTTCAATGGGATAGAAATGCGTCGTTTTATCATTCCTATCTGAAACATTATACACAGCGTGGTCTATTCGAAGTTCAGTGCAAACGTTACATAAATTCACCCATTAGAAATCTGGTCCACTAGAAGGAGTTTATTTGGTTGCTTCTAAACAATACTGGCAAATGTCAGCATTTATGTGTAACACAGTATGTATCTGTTTGTGCAACGGTCATCGATGTTAAATTGAATTGATTTTATTTCTTACACAAACTGAGTTTTCATCCTGGAATAAGTTTTCCAGTAACACAAGGGCAGATCAGGAAATGTATAAAATGGACCAGTGCCCAAAAGACTAAGTTATCTATCTATTCTTGGAGAAACATGAGGACTTATTGTCTTAAAAAGAAATGCATCAATTGCAGGAGAACACAAGTTCATGTGAACAAGTTCATTGAGCTCTTCCATCTATAAAAATCCTCATTACCTTACTAATTGTAGCATGTAGCCTCTTTTTTGAAGGTAGCTACCTAAATATACATACATTGCAAACTCTGATTCTCTGCGTCTCTGAAGGCCTTTCAGGGCTGGTGAGTGCCATTAGAATGGACTAGCCATAAAGTGATTGGCTTCCCTAGGGATTTTACTGATTTTTGTGGAGACAGTGATAAATAGTGTCATGGCTCTCAGTGGGTTGGCAGAATAGGGTGTTCCTCTTCAGTGGAGCCTTCTTGCATTCAGTTCCTGCCATTTTGGGCCATTCACATACCTAAATGTTTTCCAGGTAGAAGTCTAACGTCTCATTGCCTGTCTCTAAACTTCTAAGCAGGTGCCTCCATGATGTAGATTGAAGTCCTGGCCTGTTGACCATTCAGGCTGTGATAGCACCCTGCTCAAGTGTCTTGGTCACCTTTTAGTGGGAATACTGGAAGTATACATCGCCAATTCAGACCCTGAGAAATGCTTTTGGTTTCCAGCCCTTTAGATGTCAGCGGGTAAAACCTGTTGAATTTGCATTTCAAATATCTTAACAGCCAAACCTTTACCATGTTAATTGTGCCTGCAAACAAGCTAGGCTGGTGTCCTTTCAGAAATCAAGTTTACTTTTTCCCTTTTGTACTAAACACTTCATAAACCCTCACAAAACTGCAATCACAGTGGAGAAAATGCTTATGGCACCATTGACCACAGTCTCTGAGAAACAACAATAATTTAAGGAATTAACGGTAAAACAATCTCCATTATAACCTTGGAAAAGTGTCATGTTCATTATATACATTAAAAGATTGTCCTGCTACGAGAAAAAGTAGTATTTTTCAATAATGGACGGAGACTTTGGTTTCAAACTGTTGGAGTATCACTGTTTGAATAAATGCAACGTGTTTACATGATGAATGCTTCCTCTGGAGGTTACTCCACCTTCTAATGGTTGAGTCTAACCCTATTTAACTACTTTGACAAGGTTCTTGCCTGAAGTAATACTTTTAATTAGGATTCTTGTTTGTTTATGTCTAGAGATCGAGGCAAAAAATACCTAAAAGCGTTGGAATAACTATTGAGTCTGCACTTGCTCTAAACTGGAAAAAAAAATTAGAATATGTTTAAAATTATATAACAAGTTTCAGATGTTGGTTTAGATTACTGTTAAAATGGGATTCAAATCTGGGAGTGTTTCTTGCTGGTTTTACCCTTTTAAAAATTTCCACTGTTCTTTTTTTCATCTTTAATTAAATTTCAATTCATTTTATAATACTAATTAAAGTATTTACAGCAAGAAATTCTATCCATTTGCAAAACTACAATAAATTGTAACATTTTCACAAACAAGCAAACTTTTTAGAAGTTTTGCAAAATCTTTATCCTGTATTTGTAACACATTGGAGGGTAGATCATCAGCTGGTATAGGTCACTGTCATTTATTGGAGTCAGAAGAGCAATTTTGATTTACAACAGTTTAGAATTTGGCCAATAATCTAATTAATATAATCAAAACCATGTACAGACACCAGAATAAATAATACCAAACAGTAAGGCAAGTAACCTATCTTACAATGAAAATAAAATTAATGTCCCAGGCTTCTTAAATCACTGTTTCATTACATAGCTTTGCTTTCTATCAGCTTTGATCTCCTTCATTTCATTAGAGCAAACTTCTCATTACAGGCATGAATTTCTTCCTATGAAATTGATCTCCCATTCAGCACTGATATCTAGTGACTTTTCCAGTTTCAGCTTTAGTCTTTTTGTACACCACTTAAAAAAAATCTTTTAAAAAAAGCAAACTCAAATTATTACATCATAAGCAGAAGAACATATGACACGTCCAAAAATGAGTACACAATAAATATGTTTCTAATAAATACTTTGGTGCTGAGTAAATTACAGAAGAGAGAAGAGAATAAACTGCTGTTCTGCTATTAATTCCTTTTCTTAGCATGGTAGCAGTTATTAAATTAGTTTAATCATAGCTGAGCAGTTGAGGTGCAGTAGCACTGCTTATTACACTAGCCATTATCTTCTCACTGTTACCTTGGGCTTTCCTCATCTGTTTTGTATTCACCTTATCCCTCAGATGCAGAGCTCGTAAGCTTTCTTATTTTATATTAAAAAATGGATGTATTTTACATGTCACAACTGGGCCTTGAGATATGATTCTGGCCTTCAAGTTTTGTCAAATATATATAGCGATTATAATAATTTCAGAGCAGTGGACAGAACTCATTTAGTCTCAGGATAGAATATTGCACAAAATTTTTACTTTGTTTAGCTTGCATCGTTTCACAGACCCATGGAGAAACAAAGGTAAAAATCCATGCAATACCAGTTTTAGCAATTGTTGTACCCAAAGTTAATTCTGCAGCATTAGTGATTTTTTTCATTAAAATGTACCAGGCTTTTTGTGGCAGTCATGAGTTCTGAGTATTTGGACAAATTGGGACATTTTCAGTGAGCATCCTTTTCTGTGATAAAAGCAATGGAAGGCTTGCATTTCGGCACCTAATGAACTCTGGATTTAGAAGGGGATTCTTATATCTGTAATCTGGACACACGGCACTTCTGCAACTACACTGCCCCATTACAGCTTTCTAATTAAAGATCAGCTGCAGGAAACAGTAAATTTGAAATAGTGATGACACTGTTAAAACTTCCTGAGGAAGAAGGAGACAATTGAAGATAAGAAGGCAAACGTCCTATTAGAAGAACTGGAACTAAATGCTCTACGGTGAATCCAAAGCTTTGTGCAAGTATTCACAGTGGGCTATAGATGAGAATATGAAAAAGATGAGTGTTATAACATCAAGGGGTATGAACGACAAACAGATGCTAAACAGACAAATGAGCTATGGCTGAAGGAGGCCAGTGCTGCTGTATGCTGAGCAAAGAGAGAGGAGAGGAAGAGGTGGATAAAAAAAATATAGCCCCAGAGAAAACTGAAAACCATGCTGAGAAGTAGTCTGGAGAAGATCACAGGAAACAGCTTATGGAATTAAAAACATTTGGGAAATTACAGCACTTAGAAGGAATTAAATATAAGAAAGTAATGGTCATTCTTGAAAATAGAAACTTCAAAAAGGGACTGCAGCACAGAACCTGGAGGAGAAGAGCTAGCAAACCAGTAGATATGATCTCAGCATGAATAAAGAGAGATGTGTTAAGGGCCCCATGCAACATATCAGTCTCTGGGAAGACCTTCTATGAACAGCTGACAATAGACTTTGGCAACAGAGAGCAAGGAAATGTCTGAGAGAGAGGAATATCTGACTGAAGTGATGGTCTTACATCAGTCCCATCATGACTGGGAAGAATGTGTATTGGCTATAAATAGCATCTTAATTTATTTCGAGTGGATATAACTTGCTTTTCACTGATACTCCTTACAGTTAATTTGTTAAAGATGCTGAGTTTATGTATATAAATATTAGCATAATCTACAGAGTAATGAAAAATTTCATTGGAAGCAGAAGCACTAAAATAGTGCAAATGTATTTTTTATTTTCCTAATGAATTAACCATATTGAAAGTATTATTTTCAGACTTCGATTATCCATGTAAGCCAGTGGAAATATTTGTCGAGTTTTCAGATTTAAGAAAGGGACCCCAAGCATAGATTAGAAAATGAGTTCATAATGAGCACAGATGCTACACAGACTAAAGATATCTTCAAAAATAATAGATGGCTTAATCCCATAGACATTTTCTCTATGTATTTAGAGTCTAGCTTTTTGAAGTATTTAACAGTTGTTTTGCCCAGCAGTGCAAGATGTGACTGATTTAGGAGCTGCATTCTTAGTGCTTACCTCCCTGCACGTGCCAGGTATGACTTGCCAGGCCATTTCTGTACCTAAGATGACATGAAGTTGCATGGAAGCCCAATTTGCATCTTGTTCCCTTTGTTCATATGTTTCTGAGGAAATTATTTCTATAGAAATTAAATACTAAAATCTCATTGAACTGGACATGAAGTAGGTGCCTCGATACCTCTGCAGATCTTGGCCTAGCCCAGAATTTAGTGAACTGGGCCTAGGTCAGTCACTGTAAAACAGTGGCTTCAACCACCATCAATATGATACCGTATTTTAAGTCCTTAGTTATCTATATAGAACTTGTTTGTTAATTTGCTAGGAGATCTGTGAGACATAATCCCAAAGCTGGCTAGGCTAACATAGAGTAGCCTCAGTAGAAGACAATTTTGCCTTCCAAAATTACCCAGAAGATGGGAAAAGTAGATTAAACTGACTTCAGGAATGGGTTGCAGCTCCTTCATGTGCTGGACAAAAGAGATTAAACCCATGAGGGAAAAGGAGGAGTGACCAACTGCTCTTGGAGAATGCAAACCACAATGTTCAAACCACAGGGGTGCAGGGGAAACAATGCTATAATTGTGGGTTCTGTGAATGATGGTCCAAGAGCAGAACCTTAAATTTCCAGTGAAAATTTTTTGTTGAGCGTATGTGTGTTGTTGGTCTTCTACAGACCTCTGAGGTTGCTTGCTAAGAGAGAGCTTTAGAACTTTATTTTGTACTTTCTTGCCTGAGACTATGTACAGGTCTTATCATAACAGCTTGTTTTAAAGATCTAAAAGTCATTAAATGCTTCTGTAATCATGGTCATATTTTAGGTGGTATTGAAAAATGGCTTTGTAAACTGAGCATCAGTGTGAATTACAGGAATGAATTCAGGAAATGTAGCAAACATCACAGTAATGAGAAATTCTGAGAAAAAATAATAGAAAATTACATGCGCTACTTCGTTCTCAATCAGCTTTCAATTTAGAAAGAAGACATGTAGCAAATCTGTCAGGGAGGCTGTTACGGTCATTGATTTGAAGCTAACCCTAGATGTACTGTTGCTACAGTAAGCACAGAGTTTGGAAATGTCTATTTAATGGAGTTGATGAGTGGAAAATAGTAGGATCCAAATATGAAAGAAAGAAGAAACCAGAGTCAAAGGCTACTCGAAGTTCCATATGGCAGCAACAAGTGGAAGGCAAGCTAAGCTTGCCTAGCGCAACAGAAGTCAAGAATGCCAGGTTAGAGCCAAAAAATAACATTTCTTCCTCATCCACTTTAGCAGTTTAGTAACTGTGCAGCTGGATAGACAAGAGAAAACAAAACAGCAGAAGTTCTCAGAAAATTTCAGTATAAGATA
>NW_010203938.1:48215-115994 GCF_000695765.1 Mesitornis unicolor | reverse complement strand
GTGTGTGTGTGTGTGTGTGTGTGTGCACGTCTGTCATCGCTCACACGGCTGGGAAATGATACATCGTCGGAGTTGGGTGCACATGTATGCACATGCATATGGCACAGGTATAATGCAGATACATAAAAGCTGTATGGTCATGTGTAAGGTCGTAACTGCATTCAAATGCATCTGTGTGTATGTATCCACTGTGCATGCATCTACCCTGCTAAACACATGCAATCACATATATAAAGACTATACCTATACAAATCATTATGTAAACATGGTTGAAAAATAGATATAAATACATATGAGTGCATATATTTCTGTGTATGTGAATATTTCTGTATTTTTTATGTTGTCAATGATGTCACAAATCTTTGTTTCTTTGGCACAGCAGATACACATATCCCGTCCCTCTCACTCCAGCTCACCTCCAGACCCGGTAGGTCCATCCTCCTGGGACTCTGTGTAGCACAGGAAGGGAAAGCTGTTTCTGTCCCTACAGTGCACTTTACCTTCAGAGACTAGAAAATAATAAAAAAAGAAGGCAATAAATGCTTTGTATTTGTAGGTAATGAAAGCAAGGCCCAAAGCATGATGGCATCGGTTGTGCAGAGGACATAAAGCAATGGGCGGCAATGGATGTAAAGCTGTGTGTGCATAACAGCATTATATTCCATAACACCTTTCCCAAGCAAACACCCCCTTTGCCAGGAGTGGCCTAAGCCACTGTTTCCTGTGGTTTTGAAGAGTGGCCTATGCTGGAAAAGGACTGCTTAGCTGCTGTAAAGATCTCCAGAGAAAACTGACTGGGTTTCTTGAAAGCTATCTGCAGGGCACATTGAATTTTCATCAAAAACTGGGTAACTGACTTGCTTCCAAAAAAAGTTGGAATCAGTTCATTTTTTAGTAGGGTTGTTTTTGTTTTGTTTTGTTTTGTTTTGTTTTCCTTTCTTCTTGTTATTCAAACCACTTAAGTTTTACCAACAGGTTCATATTCAGCAGGTGACCATTCACCAGTGACCATTATGTCGAACTAGATAGCGTGAAATGCAGTCTTTGCCAAGCTTTACAGACAGACACAAATGATAGAACAGTCTGATTTACCATGGATTAAAAACCTTGCTGTTTTTAAAATCAAGATCCTAGAAGCAGAATTGTATTTGTTTTTCAAACATAGCACAAAAATTGAAGGCACAAAATAATCTTGGTAAAATTGTTGAGAAACCTCACTTCAAGGTTGTTCATAATTTCATTTATTTTCTCAGTTTGTGCAATGCACAGAAAGAAGTATTTATTTATTTTAAATTCTTACTTAACAATATAGTAAGAAAAAGGCATTTAGTGGTTGTTTCTGGTATCTAACATAAGACAGGGTGGTGGGGCATATATACTGAACCAAACCAGAATGCCAATTAGCAACTCGAGCCTTTGTGTTGGCTACGTTAATGTTTTAAACTGAAAGGTCTCTGCATGGTGTTCCTGTGACAGCTGGCAACAGGAGCCACTATCATAAATTTAACATGACGAAGATTATTTACCTGTCTCATATAACTGCTGAGGTATCTACCCAGTGATGAAGCCGTACAGAAGAGTAAGATCTCTGCAAAGGGAGACCAGATCCAAGCAGCCCCTCTGTGGCCTAGCGCCATTGTTTTGTAATATGGTACCAAATTGAATATGGAAGTGATGAGAAAGGTGTTTTGGTGACGTGGAAGGTGTAAGAAGTGTGCCCGGCCAAACGGTGTTCTACTGTGACAGGGAACTGCTCAGATCGTCCTGGAAGTCGTGAAATCTGGTACAATCTTTGTGCGTCTGTCTGCAGGTAAAAAAGCCCAAGTGATGTAGTGAACTCCTCTTTCTCATACCCAGACTTCCTCAGCAAGGAAATTAGTTGGTTAGTCCGGGATGAACTCTGGATGACTGCAAGTCTAGGGCTTTGAAGCAAAACAGAGGTTAAAACAGCTCGCAGGGGAGACTCCTTCTGTATAATCTAGACTGTCCTTATCTACATATTCATTGACTGACAAAAGCTCTGAACAAATTCAGTCCATGATCTCTCTTTACTGATTCCATCAATTCTTCTTCCATAGTATCTTACACAGTAGAAACATATCCACTAACCCTGTTCGTTGTTACACATTCTCACCAGTTTGCCAGGTGCAGGAGTCAAACTGAACTAACCCGCAATCTCCCAGACACGGCCCTCCTGTCCTTGCCTTGGAGCAGGACTGGTTGATCCACTTATGGTACCTAAAGACATCCTAGAGTGATGCAATTACTTCAAAATAAGGGAGGTAAAAGGGCACCTGAATATGAAAAACAGACTGACCTCTGGCAGGTATTTTTCTGACTTATTTAGCTGGAGAACTGTGTGCAGGCTCAGCTGTCGTGCGCCGATGGCTGAAACACGAGAGCAGCAGCCCTCAGCTTCATGTGGAGCAGAATACAGCTGATGAAGGGCATCTCGGACTCTTCTTGCAGTCTGTCTGAGGCGTCTGTCACTAGCTGCAGATTCACAGCTCCAAACTTCTGCTGCAATACCAATTTGTGCTGTTTGGGGCTACCAGGAAGGTGGTTTTTTTTCTCTAACAGGATAATACTGGCCAGTGATTTTCTTATTATTACTGAGTTTGCAAAAAAGGAGTTACCTGGGACTCAGCAAAAAACTCAGATGTGTATTGTTTGCTTCCACTTAAATTAAGCAAAATTTTAAGACCTGAGTGTATTAGAAAATGTTACTTAGACTGACCAAGTGCAAAGAAGTATTTCTGGGATAATTAGGGGAATAAAATGCACATCTTCTTAGGAGAATTAGAAACTCTTGTCTTGTTTAGGATAGCCCACAAAGACTGAACAGGGGTGTGGTAACACTTTATAAATATATTTGAGAAGTAAATGTCAGAGAGGGATATTGACTTCATCACATGATCAAATGGCTGTACAGTGAGTAATCCTGAATACATTTGGACTGGAAATCTAAAGGCTTCCAGCTATCTGATGAATGAAGGGCTCAAATACTCTCCCGAGCACTGGAAGCAGTAGCTTTTAGTCTTGTAGGATGGAGCCTGAGAAGCTTATGGACATAATTGTACCACACAATAGAAGAGGAAAATGCCTGAAGATAGAAAATTAAGCTTATGTCATGAGTCCCTGGGCATCTGATGTGTCACTATCCCCAAATGTATGAGAAAATAGATTAGATCACTGTCAATTTGCATTATACTTATAATAATTCCATGCCTCAGGGCTTCCACTGGAGTTGGGAAAGATTTTATTTTATTCCTCTTGATCAATGATTTGTCCTCTACTGATCTTTTTTGCATTCCTCTGCATATCTGCAGATAGATTGTTATAGGTAACATTGCAGATAGACTGTTATAGGTAGCATTAAAATCTTAGGGTTTATGTGTTCTGTTCGTATGCTCAAGATTAGGCCAGCCTCTAGACCTGGAGCTCTCAAAGAGTTATTTACCTAGATCAGCCTGGCAGGCACCGTTGATTTCCTTTATAGCATGGGACATAGCTGCTGTCCTAGAATAAAATGGAGTTTTATTTAGCAAATTCTTTGTAAATCTGCACACACACACTTTTTCAACAAGCAAGCTATTTATTCATCTTTCCCTCTTTTACCTGACTGAGTCGTTCCAATGCCTACTAGTATCTCACTGGGCACCTCTGATTATTTAATATTTCTCTGCCTCCTTTCATCCTCCAAAGTGACAACATCACTTATTTTTAAAATGAGTTACATAAACAAAATATTTGAGGTAACCTCCACTTCATGGACATGATAAACCCAGGTAAATGCAAGGATACCTGGGTAAATGAGTAAGTCGGGTAAATGAGTATATCAGGTAAATTAATAGCCATTATATCACAGCAACAGCTTCTGAGAATGAGCAAGATAAATAATATTCCTGGAAAATACAATCATTGGCTTTTTAAGTCTGCAGAGCATATAGAAATGTTCAGGCTTTTCATGGTCATGGTGTTCACCTTCATGTATTGCTACTTACTGGCTAAGAGACTTGCATCCAGGAATTCCGTAGAACTTTGTGTCAGAAGAAACCATCTCATATACACACAGATATTTTTAAATTCTTGCACTCACACACCAATGCAAGATATGGTTGGTAATCCTGAGAAAAGTCTTACTGTAAAGCATGGAAATCACTCATTTATTTCTCCCAAATAAAGGTACCATCCCTTACTTTGTTCCACCATCAGCCTTGACATCTTCTGGCCACATTTTCATCTTACAGTATCACCATTGAAGTCATTCTGTAGCTGCTCAGTGAGGAAGCTGTATCTTATGGAGTGGTTGGAGGAATGGCAACTATGTGATGCCCTACTCTGGATACAAAAATTCTTCTTTGTCATTGCAGACAGTGACTTTCTGGAATTTCTTGCTAGAATTTCTAAAGGTCTGAGATCATGAACTTCTCTGGGCTCTTGCATATAACCAGAGAAACAGGGCCATCACTGAGGCCTTACAGCTCTCCTGCTTTTAACTGGGGACAAGCAAAATGCATCTGAGCCCTGGATAGCCCCTTTTATTCAGAGTCCAAGCCAGTGACGGATGGCTCTTTACTCCAAGAAGAGTCTGAGGAGTGAGTGTCCTGCATCAGCTGCAGGTTGCTTCAAGTGAAGTTGAGGGCTGCTGCCAGAGCTGTTCATCAGTCAGTTCACAGCGATGGAGGTTGAAAACAGCACTCCAGGTGCTCCTGTACTCTGGTGCGCAGCACCAAAGGTATACACAAATGTAGCTTATCACCAGCTCAGAGCGCAGGGTTAACCCCCAGCTAGACAAAGGCACCAAGACTCTAGGACACCTAAGTAACATAGATAAAAATGTGAACCACACACAGTTAACACAGGGACCCAGTCAAACCCACTGAGTCCAAATTAAAGGCGGAATGCTGGATTTTCAGTCATTTAGTCTCAAATACTTCATGGTGCCATCAAAAAATTGTTGGCTCCTGAAGTTTTAAACCTGCATCACAGATCTTTTGCTCACCTGAAGTGACAGGAATAAGACAAAGTTCAATAGTACAAAGTACAAAGTCGTGTGCTGAGGGGCCAGTGATAACGAATTTTTACATCAATCTGGAGGAGCAGAGAAAGAAAGGAGAGATAAAGAAAAAAAGAGTGTGTTGGTAGAAGGGATAAAAATAATGTGCTGCCAGAGTGATGCAGCTTTTAAAAAAAAAAGGCTGATGTGATTGAATATGGCACTCATAGAGGTACTTTTAGTAAAGATGGGCAAGAATTAGAACCTTTGTATGAGATGATGATAAGATCACATTCGGATCTGAGAAAAACACACTCTCACCTTTGATGCCTGCTAAACACTTTTGCTTTGACTCAGATCAATCCTTTACTTCCATGTTCCCTTAAATTTCACCATATTTTCTCATTTTCCCCTTCACAGCACACAGCCATAAGAAAGATATTGACACAGTTATGGGCGACAAACTCTTCCTCCTTTTTCCTAAGATCTTAACCTTAGCATTGTCATCACAACACTAAGACACATGCTTTAGCTTTCTGTTTCTTATTGTCAATAATAAATCTCAAGTTACTTTACAAAAAGTTCCAAAGGGGTGATGAAGGATTAGAGAACCTGAATTCTTTAAAACGTAGTTAGATTAAGTTGCAAGCTTGCTGGCAATGGCTCAGTTCCTTAAAAGTGAGGAGCGTGTATTTACGCACCCTGCCATGCACTGCCGCCAGGAGCCGAGATCAAGTCCTCACACTCTGATCTTGGAGAAGCTGCTGCTGCCACCAGCTGGTAGTTCACTGGTCCTTGGCTGGAGAGGTGAATACGGAGCTTACTCAAAGAAGTCCCAGGAGGACACGTAGGCCCCGAAGGAGGTCACACCTACAGAAAGTCACAGAAACGTTGCTCCAACCCAAAGCACATTTTGGGATTTGAAAAAAGGCAAAACCTGTATTATGTTAACAGGACCGACCAATGTTGGCATTGACAGTCAGCAGTTATCCTTGAGCATGACTTGAACAGCAAGTACACTAAATTCACAGCATCAGACATGCAACACTAGCCCTTTTTACAATCAGTTGACATTCACATGTTTCACCACATAAGTTCCAGAAATACATTTTGGGGTGGCAGCTCCTCTGTACTCTGGAAGTAGAAATGGCAGTTCCTTGCATGCTTCACTGTTGCTTTTGAGAAGCCACTGTAAGGAGGAGTCTAGCGAACACTGTGTTATATACCACACAAAGAACGAATGGTTTGTCACCCTGTGGCTGCAGTCTTAGATGCTGCAAGAGAAGGGCTATTGCCTCACCTATGGAATCTGCCCACTCTGTGCACATGAAGATACATGAAGATACAGGCAGAGATCCGAAGCTGTATATGTAGCTGTAGATCAGCTGCTGGATTTATCATTAGCAAGCCAAAAAAACTGGAGGCTCCTTTCTATTTAGCTTAGCAACGTCATGTACTTTCTCCTGCAATGTCCTCTACAGGAGGACAGTAGGAGCAAACCTGTGTTTGAATCCTGGAAGCATCAGGAGATACCAGCGTTACTGGGCTGCTGTGCGCTTCAGATGTTCATCAGGACTAGGATGGCTGTTTCATACCTGGCTGTTCCCATGAATGCTAATATGTTGCAACTAACTACATTAGAAGAGCTATGTAAGTTTGCTTTCTAAAGAATACTGCTTTATCTGGTGTCTGAGATAGAATGGATGACCCCAGACATCCTGGTTTCCAGATTAAGATATGGGAAATAGAAACGGAAAATCTTGGGTTTAAGACATGCCTTTGTAGCAGATTACATTAGGTCTGTTGTAGACTTAAACAACTAATACAACAATGGTGATGGATAGTGCTTGTTCTAAACACAATCACTGAGACATAGCTGGCTATCACAGCAAGATCACATGCAACACTACTGCCTTCAGAGTTTGCCTGGCTTATGATGCCTCACTTTTTCTTTCCTGGTGGGGCCAAGCTCTCTTTCTCACCCACTGATGTCAGTCCTCATGACTGATGAAGTGTATCTATGCTGTACCAGGTGTTGCTTACCTGCCCCAGCCATTTTCAGATAAACGTGTAGACTGATCTCTGAACATCTGCAGTCTCTGTGGCATATTCATTTGCCCAAACATTTGTGAGGTGTCAACACCCAGCAAGTCCCCAGTGTGCGCTTTATATTCCCATTGCACCTTATGCAAAAATGCTGGTTGCTCATTTCAGATTTTGTTGTTGTTTTTGTTGAAAGGCATGCTTCTGCCACTTGTAATACCAAGCCTGGTACTACCATTGCTAGGTTTGACAGATCCGGAGAGGCCACATGAGGCACATCTGATGCTGAACCAGTGCTCAGCAGTGATCCAGCATAGAATTTGCCTGCATTCCCTTTTCTCTGCTCCTAGACTCTGACTCCATACCTTTATGACACCAGTCACATACAAGATGTACAATCCTCCATGAAGCCTCATAAATAGAGTGCCTTTTCTGTGTAAGACAGTCTCTCTTGAAAACTGTCACTGTAATTTCTGGCTTTTACTTGCTTTCTCTCAGTCCAAACAACATTTTGCCTCAGCTTCCCATGCCAGCCTCTGGAAGGCATCCACCCATGACCTACACAGCAGGATCTGGGAGCTAATGCCTGTTGTGGGGTTTGGCTCACAAGGAGGTCCAGGCTGGGAGGGACATGGCAGGTCCAGCACAGTTGTGACTGCATGAGTGAGCTGGATGCTCAAATATCATTCTCATTGTGACCACAGGAGAACAGGGGATGGAGGAAGCAGGGGCTGCACACCGAAGATACCTTCTTTCCTTCTTCAAGGCTAGACCACTCTACCAGCTTCCCAGCTTGGTCTCCTCTCACCCACTGCCAAACATGAACAGGCATTTTCTAGTGGGAAGGAGGGCTGCCAAGTGTTTACTTCACCTTCATGTCATGTAGTCATAGCCACGGAACTAGATACTGGTTTAAACTGGATCTTCATCTACATGTGCCCATCCTTACCAATCTTGTCACAAGAATCTTACATATTTTTGGATGCTGAGCCAGTGGTAGAATCTGTATATGAAATACAAAAGCAGAAAAATACATAAAAACCAGAAGAAGAGGATCTATCCAGGCTTCTAGGTAAAGTATGTTTATTTTTAAAAGTGTCACCTGAGGCTTGGCCAAGTCCTTATCTCTATACCTGTGGTACCTGTCCAGGGAGGCTGTAAGTATATCTGCCACTGTCGTTCTGCTGGCAAAGGGAAGACAGAGAGTGGAAGGGTTGATGTCAACCCAGTAGTTGGACAAACAGTTCCTGAATCAGTTTATCTTATTTGTTTTCCTTCTGTTCTTAGCACAGATGGTCCCTTCCTCTTCCCTCAGCCTTTTTCTGGCACCAGGGCAGGCTGTTCCCTAGCTGTGCATGATCAGTCTTCTCTGTCATGACTCCTAGGACACTCAGTGTCTTCTATTTCTCTGTCCTCTGGCAAACAGTGTGTGCCCAACAAGGTGAGATCAGGCAGAGCCTGCAGTTTCCTTTCAGAAGTGCCCATGGAGGGAAGAGAATCAAGGAAGATACAGTGGTCCCCAGTGTCAACACACTATGGTGAACTGTTGCTCATATGAATTTTCACTGACGACACCTCCATCTCTAGGCCACATTTTTATTCAGAGGTGAACTCACTGAAATCACATCCCAGAAGAACTGCTGAGGCAGGAGGGCCACCATGCATTCCCCAGAGAGGTCGACATGGCAGTGCTCTGAGGTTTTTGTCTAAAGACCTGTGCTGGGGGCAGAAGGGAAGCAGTAGGCACAGAGAAAAGCCAAGCTGTATGGTCTGTGAGATGGTCATTGCAAGAGAGGACTTTTCCTGCTCTATCTTTGCACCCTTCATAGTACAGAAAGCAGTCAGAGAGCCTGTGCTACTAATACAGCTGTGAGGGACACTGAATGACCATAAAAACTGTGTTTTTATAATAAGACACTGAGGGTGTGTGGTACAGCCTGAGCCAGGGCTTGTGGAGACATGCAGGGACACGAAGCCTGTTGGGACTAGTAGGCTGAGTAAGGCAAATCTGACACAATCTCATCCATACAGAACGTAAAAAGAGGACCCTGGAACGAACTCTTACGCCAGACTTCAGCTGGAATTTGTCTCACATCAGGATGGTCCAATCACCCTGAAATCACTTTTGGGAGCAACATGGCAGACCAGGTGATCTGCTCCCCGAGCCGCTCCCGAGTAGGATTTGATTTGGCAATATTGTCAACAGAGTTCCCAGTAGACTGCTACTGCCATAATTTAATAGTTGTATTGATGATCTGGAGGTAAATACAAAATTGCAAATAAAATAAAGAGCATACAGAAAGGCCAGTGAAGTGATAAATAGTGTAGAGGCAGACTAAATTGAATAGTTGTGTTTGTAAAATAAATGTGTTTTAATAAAAATTCACAAAGTCATCTTACAAGGAGCGAATTGTGCAAGTTCATGTAACTGGAGACTATATTCCTTATAGTGGCAAACTTTAAAGGAAATTAGGGGTTGTAATGTACTGGATCAGCACAAGCTTCCAGTGAATCTTGTGGCAAAGAGGAATTTTGCAGTCCTGCAGTGCATAAACAAAGGATACATAAGCAGTGCAAGGCATGGGAGAACAGGGACCAATATCTCTGCAGAGACCAATAACAGATTTTGATGTGCAGGTGAACTTCCCTTTTCTGATGATATTGAAAAAAATAGAAGCACTGGAAAAACTGAAAGTCATTAAAGAAAAGGATGTAATGAGTTCAGTGTGTTTAATTTATCATATAGAAGTCTGAGAGATGATTCAATTATTTGATTAAAGTGTGTAATAGATATCTGAGAAGAAAACTAACTGGACAATAAAGCATTTCTTCATCAGGTAGACAGAGGTGTGGAAAGAATCAATAGTTATAAATTAGAGTCTTACTCAGGCGACTTCTGTAAGTAAAACCTATTTAAAGACTGGATGCTGGACATGAACAGTAAGGTATCTTTCCCAGCGATGCAGGTAGATTGTAAAGAGAGTGGGATATGAACACACAAGAGTGTGAAGAATTAGTTTAAAATTGAAAAGTTACTTGAACCACGCCAAAAAAAGAAGAGTAGAGACTTTAGCTCAGTGCTAGCCTGTCTCATAGTGCCTTTCAGGAAGGAATGCCTATCTCCATGGAGGTATCAGAGAGCCAACCGGCTATCATTGTGTCCAAAGCATCCACACAACAGGATGGACTAAAGGAGGTACACATTCAAGTCTTTTGCTCCATGCTGTTCTGGAGTCCCCCACAGCTGCCCACATGCTCATATACTGTAATCGCTTTGAACTTGAACAGTTCAGAAGTAGCTTGGAAGACCTGGCAGTCCCAGTTTGAGCTGGAGGCAGCCTGAGGGCTGTTCTGGAGAACATGAGACCTGTTATGTTGATCAGGCTGAAGCCCATAGTGCCTGCTGATTCCAGTCTCCTGCATGACCAGCATGCAAACCCCAGGACTACTCTCAGCTCCAAGGCCGGTTGCTCCGTACTGGCTGTATCCACAGCTTTGTGCAACTTATTTAAATGCTTTTCAATTTTTATGATTTTTTTTTTCTGGTTTGAACCCACGTGAGCAGTACTTCCTTTTTCTTGTACACCATGAGTAACAGATATACCTTAGGAAAATGAAAAGTGCCAGGGAAAGGCACAAACACAGGAACATAGGTACCCATGCTGTTTAACTGTTACAAAGGTATCCAGCCAGCTTTTTGATCCAGACCAGTGATATTCTTCCAGAATTGCTTTCAGGTACACTTCAGGAGTTAGAATACAAATAAGGGCTGCTCCATGCCAGTTGGACTCTCTGCTGGAGAATGGTCCCAGATCCATTTCATTTGGTACCACACATGTGGTCTGAGAGTATTTGTAAATCTTACTGCCTGGGCTATTCCTATGCCTTCATTCCTGCATCTCTGGTATTGAAAAGAAAATATCTGTTTTAAATGCAATGCACTAGGTATTCTGAGTTACAGAAAGAAAAATAATAAAAGTAGCAATAGGCAAATCAGTCTTACTTGTTGGTATTATATAATGAAAATAATATTTTTCTAAGGTTACAATATATACATGTATTTCTCACACCTGTGGGAAAAAAATCACATGAAACTACTTCATAACTATTGAAAGCAACTCTGTATTTCAGGAGAGCAAATCTTAATTTTGTTTTAAATAACATATAACAGGAATATGGACACAATATAAACTGAGTCTGATGAATAAGAGTAATATTCCAGGGAAAAAAAAACCAAACCCAGATGATTTTATTGATTTCTCAGCATATTTTTTAAAAACAAAATTAAAAATTAATTCTTTATGGGATATTAAGGGTACTATGAAATAAAAGTTTTCAGTATTGCAGATCTAGATTAATTTTCATTACATGAAGGTAATAATATTCCTGTTCTGAAACATATATATAAGCCCTTTGCTGTGTCTTACTGACCTCCTTGGAGCCAGAGTTGTGAGAACAGACTCTGTCATCCAATATCCTTTACCATCAATGGGAAGAGTCTCAGTTATCTTTGGATCAGGTCCCAGAAAATCTCAAGGTCTACAGGACTTGGAAGAACAAAAATTATTATATGAAAAAAACATGATCCTGCTGCTTCTTAGATAAATAAATTTAGATTATTTCAGTAAGACGGAGATCAAGTCATGATGCAAACTGCATCAGTCTGCTAATTTGTGGTAAGACGTGTATTATTTCAAGTCATTAATAAGCAAGTTGCTAAATACCAAATCTGTATGGAAAATAGAATTACACCTGTTATTCAGCTGAATAATGGGATTTTTTGGTTTACTTTATTTTATAACATTATTTTTGTGCAGTAAAATGTGAAAATATAGCATGCTTCTGAGTGAATCTTCTCTGGGTGATTCTGCTTTAGCAGGGGTGTTGGACTGGACGATCTCCAGAGGTCCCTTCCAACCCAGTCATGGTAGTGTTCTGTGATTCTGTGAGTCAAAAAATATCCTAAACATAAATACCATCAGCCTGATATATCAGAAGCAGGTAAATGGAATTCTCTGTGCTGCTCACATCTATATTCCCTGCTTCTCTTTTGCTTATCACCTGTAGTAATTAAAACAAAGATGGGTAGCTGGGTCATAAAATGGAATTCTTAGGCAGGTGATGCTCCCAGTTAATGACCTGAAATGTCAACCTCCATTTCTGGGTCTGCAGAATGAGGAAGAAAAGATCAATGCATTAGATACAACCATGCAGAAGAAAATAGTAACAAAGTCAAAGACAAAAAGTGACAGAAAGACAGAAGGAGAGAATATGTACGTCATTGGAACTCAATGTGTTCTGTTTTCTTTATTTGCTTCTTCCACGTTATTGGCCAGCAGCGGAAAACAGGAGTTGGGAGGAGAATCACGGTTCTGGAGATGAACAAACAGTTGATTTATTTGTCACTTTATATATTTCTGAGAAGAGAAAGTGACTGTGCCAGCACAAATTATACTGGAGAAGTGATTTATCTGGAGTATATACACACCACCAAATAAGAAAAAAGTGAGCTGAGCTTTTTCCAGGCCTAAAGGCTGTATAAACAGCCTCAAATAAACCTTTTTATGCTCTGCTTGGTAAGAAACCACTTTGCAATCTGTCTACATCCTACACAGCACAGGCCGTTCTTTGCCAATTCAGGCAGGCAGGACCTCGTAACAGCCACCACACAGATTCAGATAAAGGCTCTGACTGGGCCAGTAAGCTGTGCTCAGCACTAACCAGAAGTGAATGCTTAAGAGTGAAGACAAGAAAAATATCTATAAGACCACTCCTGACTACTCTCCTGGGCTTGGACTACCTTCCATCCATGAGACTTCCTGAGCCAGGTGTGCTTTATCTACCTCTCTCTGACTCACTCTATCAAGCATTTTTCCCATTTCCCCTTCAACCCAGCTGAGCTTTTGCTGTCCATAGCATCCATTGGCAAGTAATTCTACAAGGCTGCTAAGCCTTGCATGGCAAAAATGACCTATTTTTGCATGTTTTGAAGCTGTCTCCTGTTGTCTTTAATTTGATGGCCCCTCGTTTCTGTGCTGGAAGCCAGTCTAGGCTTCGGACCACTCGTGGCTTTGCAGATACAGCAAAGTCACTCCTGTCAGTGCGCTCTGTCTCAAGCTGAAGAGTCCCTGTCTATTTTTTCCTAGTACAGAGGCTGTTTTGCATCTGCAGTCACCTTGGCAGCCCTTCTCTGACTCTTTTCCATGTCTACTCCAGGGAACCAAAACCGCATACAGTATTCAAGGTTGAGGTGAACTGTGGATTCATGCAGTAGCACAATGACATTTTCTACTTTGTTCTCAAATTCCTCTCCTATCAATTCCTAACTCTCCATATGGCTTCTGACCACTGCTGAGCACCGAACTGATGTTTTCATGGAACTTTCTATTGCGATCTTTGAGTCTTGCTTCTATATGGTAATGTTCAAGAGGCCATGAATCTTCATGTGAAATTAGGATTTTTTTGCTTGCTATGTGCATCACTTTACATTATCTGTCTGGATTTCTTCTGATGTTTTGTTGCCCAGCCACCAAGCTTTTTCAGGTCCTTCTACAGTTTTCTGCAACCTGTATTCATCTTTACTCCAACAAAAAAATTTTCTCATAACCCAATTTTCTCCTTGCACCATCTGATCTCTTTTCTGGGTCATCTATGAACACATTGAATGGCACAAATTTCAGCCCAGTTCCCTGTAGGACTCCTCTGGGAACCATTCTCCCTTGCAAGAATTAAATGTGTGCCTCTATTCTGCATCTCCTATCTGGCAATCAGTTCTTTATTCTGTATGGGATTTCCCCCCTTATTCCAATGCTTTAGTTCCTTAACAGCTTTGGTTAAGGATTTAACCAAAAGCTGATGAGAAATTCAAGTAGATTGTATCAATTAGATCAGTCTTATCTACATGCTTGCTGACCCCTTGAAAAATTAATTAGAGGTTTACAAAACAGGATTTTCTGTTACGTAATCAGTGCTACTCTTCCCAAATGGGTCATATTGATCCACACGGTCTCTCATTCTGTCCTTCATTACAAACCCTACTTAACTGCCCAGTGCAGATGTCTGGCTTACGAGGTAGTAATTTCCTACTCTCTACATGGAAAACAGGATAGGAGTGCAATATGGTTACTTAAATCATGAACCATGCAATTTTTTTTCTAAATCTTGCCATCTACCTATTGATCAATTGAGTTACATGTCAGCCCTATCTTTCTTTTTCTTTCTTTTCTTTCTTTCTCTTTCTCTCTTTATTGATCTCTCTCTCTCTCTCTCTCTCTTTCACTGGAACACAAGTTGGTTTGTCTTGCCTTTTTTCCCCCAAACAGGAAAGCACTACCCAAGTTAGTGATCATGAGAAAAATTTAACAACTGGTAATATATTTATAGCTGTTTTTAATCATAAAAACACTATACACATCTATCTAACAAAATTCCCTAATTTAACCTAACCAGCCTAGTAAACACAGATTTAAGATTATTATTTCTACATTCGATGTTCAACTTTATTATTTTTTTCTGTCAGATAGTTTACCCGAGTTAGATGTGGTAATGGACATGTACCAGATTTCAGTCATCACAAGCAAGATAGAAGTAATCTTTGCTCAGTTCCAACAGCCCATTTTCGTTACTGAATTTAAAGCAAGTTATTCTGCTTCCACTTCTGCTGAATGTGTTTGCCCATCAGCAAAGATGGATATAAAGCAACTCTTCAATTTGGATCCTAACCTCTTGTGCCTGCAGAGCCACATCTGACACAGTGTATTTAGACTGTCCTTTCAAAAATGACACACCCCTTTTCCTCATATTTGGATCTAATCTGGTAAGTACCTCATATTCTACATTCCTTCCTCCCAAATATTAGAAAAAGCTATTCTGTTCCTCTGACCAAGATCTCTCATGTGATCAGTGTTAAGTATTTATATTAAAATCTTGTAATTCCAGGACTTCTGCTGTCCTGACAACATTCTGCCAGCTATGGAAACAGGATGGTCAGCAACTGCAGATCAATAGACAATGGATTTATTTTATCATAGGTTGACAATACTTGTCAAGGCTTACAACTGATTAAATGCTTTCTGCAGCCTAGGATTGTTTTTACAATTTCATATTTGCACAGTACCATATTATTTCTGTAATATCTAGTGCTCTTTATAGTCACCTGTTTTTTACTTTTGGGTTAGCGTACTTAATCTTATGAACTGAATAGTGCTTCATATTTAGCAAAGACTCAACTTTACACTACTGAACTAGCATGGTAACAGAACAGAAACTGACCAATAGAGAGTTTTTTACATTTTTGTTGTTGTCTTTCATACCATAAATGGAAAAAATACAACTAATAAAAAGATACATCCAAGAAATTAATAATTGCTTATTTTGATTGTTCTCGTGGTGGAACAGAAATCATTGCAAGTTATATCTATAGTGCATAAAACACATTAAATCTGTTGATTGCACATAATATCTATGTTTGTCTAATTATTATTTCAAATATTCATTCAAATAATTAATTGGGAACCAAAGCCTCAGAATCATATCTGCTGTAAACCAACAGCAAATTCCTTTTAAATCAGTGATACTTTGGCAGACATGAGGGGCTGACTTCATTTTACTTGACATTGCTGGACCGATCTTTTCAGATTCACCTGAAAACAGATGTACTAGAGACAAGCTATTTATAAAACATAGAGTTATTGTGTCATGCCATGGGAATTTAAATGTGTCAGATAATCTTCCCACAGGGAAAATGATAGCTGGATTATTTAATATAGACTGATATCCTGTCATTCCCCAGATAATTCCATTGTGGTTTTTATTTATCAAGTGAATTTCTGTCTGTTACCACTTCTGTATCTTACACAGCTTAGAAAAATATCCATAATTAGCAGATATAAGGCAGGTGGGGAAGATAATCAACCCTTATCAGATAATCAGTCTCTGGATCCTCCATTCCTTTCTGTGTGGTGTGCCAAACCCTGTCTTCCCACTGCTCAAGCAATACTTAATTTTCACACAAAGTAGAACAGCCGCAGGGACTGAATGGACCCCACTGCCAAATATATCCTAACCTCTGAGGTCAAGGCTTTTTGTAGGCTCTGATCCTTGTGAATAGAAAAGAGAGGTTGAAATCCAGGTATCCTGAACTCCAGGTGAGCATTTTTGGTACCAGATAAAAGAGATGTCTGAGGGCTCCCTTTGTGAGTGGGATCAGGCATAGGCTGAGTGTATCTACTGATCAGACACAAGGACTGAGTCAGGCAGAAAAACATCTATTCTTTATCTTTATTTTATAATCTGCGCAGTTACCCATGTCCCAGCTGTGTGTATGACCTTTACCCACAAGTTAGGTCCTTTTGTGCTGAGGACTTCACAGAGATGGTCCCTAACCCAAACCCTCTACCAGCAGGAAGCAGCTTGCAGCTGTGGCTACCGAGGCAAGTAATTTAATGAGGAATTTCACAGGATGCAGTGAAGTGACAGGATAGTCACAGCCAGCCCCACCTAGCAGTAAAGGGTGGCATGGGGAAAAGCATGAAGCCGCCTTTTTGTAAAGCTTTCGAGAAGGGAATGGGTTCTACACTGCAAATGGGTCAGGACTGAAGTTTAACCTCTGGGATGGGGTGGGGATGGTAAGCAAATTGGAGTCAGACACAAGTTTTAAATGAGTCTGAAAATGAGAAACAGGTTTATGTCTACGTAATGCAGGCAGAGGAAACGCTCAAGAGCAGAGAGGACAAAGAAAAGGATAACTGAAAAAAACCCTATTAGGGTGAATTATAACAGTTTTATAGGAGTGGACTGGCAGGAAAGACTGTCTTTAAGAAGTCATGCAAGGAGACACTTCAGGATCTGGGTGCAGCAGTCCATATCTGGCAGGCTGTAGCAATTAGTAGTGAGTTTTCAAATCGCAATGTTTCAAAAGAGGTGCTGGCAATTACTTTTTCAAGGATGCTATTAATCACCCTGTGTGCTTCCTGCTCCAGTGGGATCTACTGAAAAATTCCTAGAGATGTTGTTATATGGTAACAAAACAAAGCAAAGCAGTGCCGAGGGCTACCGAATGATCCATATTGTCAAACTCCAATTATCTGGCATTTATAAAAGACGCTAATTATAACTTACTTATTATTAGCTTCAGGGTAAAAAAAAATATCCCTCATTATTTGCGACTGCACATTCGACAAATCTAGCACGCCCACAGCAAACACTGACTCGTGCAACTTAGGGCTTATAGTTCTTATTTTCGTCCCAAATTAATTTTCCGGCCGCTGTGCAGCTGGTGAGCTGGTGATGCTTCCATAAAGCCAGATGCTTAGATTAAAAAAAGCCACCAGAAAGGAACAAATTGTGCAAAAAGGCCGAAATTTCCCCCATCCCGCCCTGCACCGACCCCGCTCTCCCGCTGCAGGAGCGGGGGACGGTGCAGGGGGGGAGGCGGAGGCGGGGGCGGGGCTCGTGAGCGAGGAGGCGTGGTCTGAAACCAAGGGGCGTGGCAATCCGGCAGCTCCGCCTCCTTCCTTCTGCGCATGCGCGAGTGGCCGGAAGCCGGAGTAGAGATTAGGCGGCGGCCATGGCCATGGCGGAGAAGTTCGACTCCCTGGAGGAGCACCTGGAGAAGTTCGTGGAAAACATCCGGCAGCTCGGCATTATCGTCAGCGACTTCCAGCCCAGCAGCCAGGCTGGGCTCAACCAGAAATTGTGAGGCCCTCCTTCATTCCCCCCTTTCCTCGTTCCTCCACCCTTAGTTGCCAGGCCAGGCCACGCCACGGGGCCCTTATCTCCCTCCTCCAGCTTCCTGCCTCAGGGTCCCGGAGGTCTTGACCGGCGGATCCGTCGCCCTTCTGCCCTACGGAAACGTGGAGGGAGCGGCTGAGAGGTTCGCGGGGTTTCCATCGCTGCGGTTCGTGTCGCTGGCCTGGCAGCTGGGGTTAGGGTTAGCGCAGGATGTCCCTTTTTGGGTAAAAATATCCTGATTTCTTCTGACAGGAATTTCATGGTGACGGGCTTGCAAGATATTGACAAGTGCCGGCAGCAGCTTCACGATATCAGTGTGCCCTTGGAAGTTTTTGAGTAAGTAACTCAGGGGAAAGTGCTGTAGTGGGGGTGATTTGAGGTAGCGTGTGTTTGTAGTGTGGATATTTTCCTTGAGGACTGCTTGTTTTTTAAACTCCAACTTCTGAATGCCTCACAAGGCTGTGAGCAGGCAGAAGAAGGTAAGAAGTACCTTTTGGCTGTGAAAAAGTGGAAGGGTTAGAGGAGTGAGAAAATATACACCTGTTTTCAGCTCTCTTCTTTTTTCTTTTTTTCTTTCTTTTTATAATTTATTTTGACTTTACCTATGTAGGCTGCAATACAGATTCTGCCTAATCTAGTGGTTTAGTAAGTAAGCTTACATTTTGGAAAGACACTTTACACTAGGTTAGAATCAGGACTTAAAGTTGAAGGTGAAAATAAATTAGGCCAGCACTTAGGTGTTTCGTTTCAGTAGTGGCAGAGAATTGGAACAGTAAAAGAAAAATCATTAATGTAGAGAGAGAGCTATCTAAGACAGCTTTTGTGATATAGTTGACAAGTTAATTCACTAGTGTTCCTTGTAAGTCCGGATGTCACTGGTTTACTATGTTCTACTGTCTTACTGGCTCTACGGGACTTTTTTCAGTTGGACTTTCTATCTGTAAATCTGTGATGATAGCCTTAAATGTTCTGGGCTTTTTTATTCAGTGATGATATTTCCCTTTGTCAGGCACATGTATTGCAAAGCAAAAATGCAGTTAGAAGTTTGTCAGTACAGATGTGCTAATTTTTACTCTTCACTGTGGTATGTATGCTTTCTCCTCATCGTTGGATTGCTGGGTACTGTATTCCTCTGTGCTTATTGCTCATCATGTACTAAGATCTTTCTTCATTCATGTGTCCTTATTGCTGGTAAGGAGCTGGGTAATTAAATCTCTTCATTTTATTTTAATACTTTAAATTTTAATATTTTAAAGCTCCAGGCTTTCTGGAAAGAGATGTAAGACAGCTGCCTGCTGGCCACAGCCTTGTCCTCCTTGAGCTGCCTTTTGAAATTGTCTGAGTTAAACGGTGTTTTTTAAAATGTGCATTTCAGGTGACAGTAGTAACAAAAATACAGCTAGGTGAATAATTCTGTATCTTGGAAAACATCCTAGTAGCCTTATGATCATTTACGTAGTATCTCTCCTTTTTTCAGATACATAGATCAAGGCCGCAATCCTCAGCTTTACACCAAGGAGTGTCTAGAGCGAGCTTTGGCTAAAAATGAGCAAGTAAAAGGAAAAATTGATACAATGAAGGTAAACCAGAATGTTCAAATATGTGGCAGTTTTATGTTAGTATGTGAGGGTTTTTCACTTGTGCACTTATTAATTTCCCTTATTAGGTGGTTTGTATTAGAAATTGCTCTGCATCCCTGTATCTTAATTGATGCTAGCGCAGCCTGTTCTGGAAAGGAAACTTGTAATTCATCCCACAGTTGGAGATGAAGATGTTGCTATGGTTTTATTTTGGTTAAAGTTGATTGTAGCATTACAGATCTCTTTTTGTTGTTTTCGTTTTGAATACCTAGTGAGTGCCTCACGCTGTTATAGATCTGTAACTGTGATATGTGTGTAATTTAGAACTAAGCAAACAGAAGAGGTGTTTTTCCAGTCTTGAATGGATCTTAGAGCATAAAAAATGTCAAATGTGCTATATAAACATGACTGAATATTTATAAAACTACTTAAAGTGTGTGCCAGTGTTTGGGTTTTCTGAACTGGTACACTTTGATCTGGTATGGACCTAAGCATTCTGCTACACTGTTTAACTGCTGTAATTACTGCTGAAAAATACTATTGGAAAAGGAAGTTTCGTGAGATTTGAGAAAGGGGTGTTTGTGTTTCAGAATGTTTTTTGGCTGAACTTAAAATTAGTGTGGAGGATGGCAGTTTGTGCTGCAGAATGTAGACATAGCATATCTCTGTGGGTTTTAAGCTTCTCTTTCTTTTGGTATGCTCTGTGCTTGGAAAAGTGGTAGGAGGAATTATGTATTTCTAAGGCAGGTGTCAGTTCCTTTTTGGAGGTGGAGGGGATTCCATGTCAAATCAGGAGGACGTGTCCTTCATCAGCTTTGCTGTAGGGTCAGATGGATATTGATGCACCAGAGTTTACCAGAGAGGTCCAACTACTCTGTATTTCTTAGGTGAAAATGCTAATTTGTGGGAAATTAAAACCATTTTAGTTTGCCTGGTGCTTTCCTAGTGGATTTCAGTTGAGCATTTTCTGTAAATTTTGTAAATGTGACTTTCTGTGTGTGCGTGTGTGTGGTTTTGAGGGGTTTTTTGGGTGCCGTTCTCTTAGGTTGCTGAAATAGACATGATCATAGAGCTGTGTTGTATACAAACATTTCTGTTCATCAGATAACACTGCTTGATGGAATCTAAATAAATTGTGCAGATGATGTATATACATTTTTTTCTCTTTCCAGAAGTTTAAAAGTCTGTTAATTCAAGAACTGACAAAGGTGTTCCCAGAAGACATGGCAAAGTACAAAGCTATTCGAGGAGAAGATCCTCCTCCTTAGATTGGCCTTTGACAGCTCGAAAGATGTCAATTCCATAGACTGACACCATTCTAAAGAAACAGTGATTGTAGAGAGGGGGAATCCAAGCCTTCGTAACACCTATACTAAAAATGGCAGTGACGGGCTGTAAAGGAGCTTGATCGCTGATGGTTCTGGTCTGAAGCCACTGAATCTTCCTGAAGACTTTTGCTCATAGGTTGCAGTTGAAACTTCCTATGAGGAACTGTTTTTCTTTTCTGAAAGGTTTTGGAGATATATTTGCCTGCAGGTCATCAATACATAGCATTTCCCACAAAGTGCATTTCCGGAGCATAAAATAATGGGTTTTGTCTTCTGAAAAGTGTTTTCCAGGATTGTGGGCTCATCTGTGTTTAAGAGAAATGTATTTATTATACTTGATTATTTTTTCTTTTTTAAACGGCTTTTTTTTATTACTGTACAAACAATTGACTGCTTTCATCTTGGCAAATTCTGCTGAACGGGAGGTTGTCAGGGTCTGTGGTTCTCATCATGTGTCATCATGAACTGCAGCCAAGAACACCTTCAGATATTTTTGTTTTGCTTTATGAGCTGAAGTGCAGATGGCTGAGGATATGGAAAGTGAGCATATTTGGGGACTAGTTAATATTTTGTATAGTATTTAATGTAAGCTTTTGTTTACTTCTGAGCGCTTTCTGTAAGCAGATTGCTGAATAAAAAATTGGAAAAAAATTTCAATTGGAATGTTCTTCTGTTGTATGCTCTTTGGAGAGTGAACTGAAAGCTGTGGAAAAATAGCATGTTCCTCAGTCTCGTAGTGATAGAAATAAAATGTATATCAAAACTTGGCTGTCGAAAGTTTAAAGATAACGTCAGCTTGATATTTATGGGGAAAACTTCCTTTTTAGTACCTGAAGCAGGAGGTTTTGGGGATCAGTGATTGCTACCTGAAGCATTTCTGATCAGCTGCCATCTCATCTGTGAAGTCTGTAAGTGTTCATAGGTAAGGGAGTCCTGGCCCTGAACAGCTTGCTGGGGTCACTACAGGGGCACAGTGATGAGTTTTACTGTGGGATTAAGAGGACCTCTTAATCTTGGGGATTTTATGAAACTTGAACCATTTGTGCTTACGTTTGTGCTTCCAGATGTAACTTGATTATTTTTTTTCCACTGGCAAATGAATTTTAGTTCATTAACTTTCTTTTAGTTTCTAAACTTGGTGGTTTTGGAGCTCCAAAATACCACTGTATGCATGTCCTCTATAGCAGAGCTACCTAGTGAATTAGAGATCTTAATGGGGATATAGGTGCGTTTAAGTTGTTGCCATCATTTCCACACCTGAAGTACTGCCTGTGCTCAGTTACCTAGCTGAAGCAAAGCTCATCCATAATGCCAAACAACGCTGCACTTGGCCAAGCTTTGGTATAAGAAGAAACCAGAAAAATAGTGTTCCTCTGCATTAGTTACTTAAGACTTGTTACCTGGCAGTCTAAATGAATCTAATTGCTGTGTGATATTATCCTGCCTTGCCCTAATCTGCAGGCTTCCTTTTCCATGTGCTTGCTCTACCGCTAGTCACTCTTCTCCCTTCACAATTTCACTATGCTATCTTGGTAGAAAACAGCAGCAAAGAAAAAGCTCACCATGTTTGCATTTTGCACTGCCTGAATTGCTGTAAGTCCCGAGGTAGTGTTGAAGCAAGGCTTGTGACCAGTAAGTGGGATGTGTATAGGGAATGAGCAGAGAACATAGGAGTATTTTTTCAGTGCACATAATGCAGTGGGAAGCGGAGCTTGGGAGCAAAAATATCATAGGTTAGAGTGTTTAAATGGAAGTTGTGAGAGAACAAACATTCATGAGACAAGAGGACCAGTAGATACTGGTCTGGATACTGGAGTATTCTGGTTGACACCAGTTTGTGTGTCCAACTTGGTGGAGTAGCACACTTAACTGGTGCTTGCAGGAAGTCTTATTTTTATATCTACTTCTCATTCCAAAATACTTTAGTTGTGCAAGTTCTCTTAGAAATCTGTTTTAAAAAACAGTAATCAAGATAGACTGTCCATGCCATCTGGATTTGGGGATGTGTAAACATTACAGGGTGAGTCTCCTAATGCTTTAGTATATCCTTGGTAGCTTTAATTTTTGTAACACCAACTTAAAAAAAAAAAAAGACACCACTGTTCAGTATCAAATGAAAACAAACCACACAGGATTCCTCCCTAGAACGAGGTGGTGGTTTGTTTGAATGTAGCCAGACTCCCTGGGGAGGCACTGGAATGGATTGACCAGGGAGGGGGTAGGATCTCCATCCCTCTTCAGGGGTTTTTAGCTCACCTGGAGTAGGCCCTGAGCAGCCTGATCTGGCTTTGCAGTTGGCTCTGCTTGAAGTAGTGGCCAGGCTAGGTGAACTCTAGAGGCTTTTTCCAAATGATATGATTCTGCAACTCTGATTCAAATAAGAGTTTGTAATTACAAAAAGGAGAAGGGTAGGGGCTAAAATTGGTGAAAGAGAAACATAGATTAGGCATTTAAAAAAAAAATCTCATTCTAAGGATAGTAAAGCAATGATACAGTTGTCTTGTTGAGTTTCCATCAGAACATTCACGAGACATTGATGTAGTTAATACTGTCTTAAAGCAGAGAGATAAACAAGATAACTTCCTGTGGTGCCTTCCAGACCTTTTCTTACTTGTAGAATTTTGCTGTTCAGAAAGAAATGAAATTGCATATGGATTAGTGTAAAGTATTTCTTGAAAAGGGAGTGGGAACTGAAAGTAAGGACAAGAGGCAGTGGATCTGAGTTGTGATGATGGAAATCTGATGGACCAGAGTGAGTTCTTGGCTCTGAGACTGGTTTAGCACTGACACAGATGCTCAGAGTGGCTGCAGAATTGCTGCCCTTGGAGGTTTTCCCATCTTGCCTGTGCAAAGCCCCGAGCAATCAGACATAGCTTAAAAGTCAGCTCTTCTTGGGGCAGGCCGCTGAACTAGATAACCTGCAGAGGTCCCTTCCAACAATTTTTTTTTTTATTTTCTATGATTCTGTTATATTGCCTTATCACAGGGAAAGGTTTTTGACTGTTCAGTCTCAACAATGATTTTTTTTTTGTTGCAATATGCTGCAGGTGATAGCAGTATTTAACCAGTACAGGGACCTTTGCTTTTATGTATTGCAAATTGTTAGCACCCATGCCTGTAGGTGAAGAACTGACAAGGTGCTGCAAAAACTTGTACACATAAATGGTTTTAAAGATGTTTGGGCTCAGAAACAGTTTTAAGTGTACACAAAGTCAACTTTGAAACAAAGTTGAGACCTCTGGAGGAACTGAACTCTCAAGGCAGTTCTGTCTGTGCAGTGCATCTTTGTTCATTTCTAAGCCCACTGCATTTGGTTGGCATCTCTGTGCCTGTTTCCAGTTCCTCAAATTAATGATGATATCCCTGTTGGTAACTTTAGGGGCATTAATGTCATTACATAAGATTCAGGTTTTCAACCAGGAACAGGACCTGTCTTTAGATTCTTTAATAAAAAAATTAACTACTTAGTCTTACATTCTGCTTCCTCCTTTGATTCAACTCCTTTGCTATGATGCCAATCTAAAACTTTTAGCTTATCTCTTTTGTTTTAAGCACCATATTCTAAAATATAGCCCTCATTTTCAGATTAGGTTTTACCCATATTGTTACTTTGAATTTGAGCCTTGTATATTAATTTATAACAATATCACACAATATTTGGCTGGTACTGTAAAAATACTATTACAGGATTTACATTCTAGATGCTGTGTGGAGCTTAGCATCACATACGTCTCTATCAGTTTATATGCTGACCAGCTCTGTGTTCTTCAGCCCAGAACTAATGAGCTTTATATGGTATGGATTTTTCCTAATGTGTTCTTTCCATGTCTATATTCCATGCTACACATTCCACAGAAACTAATAATGGATTAGTGCAGCTTATAATGTATGGATTTACTCCTACTGCTGATAGGAAAAGAAGGCGTGAGAAGGAAAGGGATACTTTTGGCAGATTTGCTGGAAAGAGGATTTGTTCCTTGAATATAAAAACACTGAACAGAATTCAGAATGTAACTTTCTGAATATTAAATATTTTTGTATGTGCTGGAAATTTCCTTAACAGAACAACCCCAACTTCTGTGCATTGCTTCAATGCGTCACAGCTGCCCTCTGCCTGCTCTGCAGCTGAATTGTTTCTCCACAGCCCCCCTACTTTCCACTTCTTAAGAGCACCAGCAGGGTAGGGCAAGATGAGCTTTTTTTTTTCCTTAGTGAAAGAGAAACTCCGTTCACAGAATCTGTGGATATTCTGTGCCGTGGTGGGTTTAGTGTGGGAAGCCCGTGAGATGAGCTGACTTGTCCAGCAAGCATCCTTTCTGTCTCAGCTGCAGCCTTTACATTTCTCCACAGAAATACCTACGCGCTTTTGCGTTAGGTAGCCTCCTATACCCTATGGAAAAGGCTGATCCTTTTGCTGCTGTTATGACCCCATCATCCTTCTATAAATGCAGTACGAAGTACCCAGACTCAGTCTATGCGTTTGATATGTTTGTGAAGCATCATTCAGTTTAGGCCATGTTTTCCTGAAACTGGCACCACATTATGTATTGGATGTGCCAGCTGCATAACGCCACAGCAAGGCCTCCTGCATTCTCACTTCTCACTGTTTTTAATGCTGTTACTGCAATGTTATTCAAGTAGTTAAGTTGATTTTTACAGAATAAACAGGAGTGGCAGAAGATTCTAACAAATAACAACTCTCACACTTCCAAAACCAAAATCACAGTAGTCTCTAGGGTCCATTTTGTAAAAACACAATCGAGAAGATAAACCATCCAATTTCTTTCTTTTTGCCCTGAGTGATCTTTTAGTTAAAATCTCAAACAATTACGAACTACTTACTGAACTCGCACTTTTACTGAAACCTCTCTAAATCAATGTATTTAAAAGGTAAATTATATAAACAAAGACTTAAAAATGTGTAAGAAGTGTTCCAAATACTGAGCTTAACACCAACCTAATAAAGGAGAAATATGGCTGCCAAGAATATTTCTGGATTCTCATGTTTCAACACAAAGTCATTTCTTACTTTCCTATGATTAATAGCTGCAGCATTTCTGGGCAGCTGCCAGATGTCCTTCCAGCTCCGCAGGGCACAGAGTCAAGGTGACACCGGAATCTGCCCTGCTCTGAGAACACGACGTTTGCTGCGTGTACTTCAATTACTTCCATACGCCTAAGATCCTTCTGTGTATTTTCTTAATTAAAATAATGGAGGAGCACACATTGCAAAATACTCCTGTAACAGCTCTTTTAATACTTTTAATTCAAATCAGGAATCTGTATTTTCTGTATTGTGATATATTTCATACTGAGAACTAGATTGTATTTAGTTTCAACAAGATGTGATACGAACTGTAAAACAGAAACATCTTTCTGCACAGTATGAAAATTTTCAAAATAATTCCTTCCCTTTTCCTGAAAGAAAAGTCCCTTTATGTGATAAGAAATAGCACATAATATTCCTCTTCCTAAAGACCTGACTTGAATCTAATTTACTTGGTATTTGCAGTTTGGTAATTTTGTTACACAAACCTCTCCAAATATTCCTCAAAGGAAGACAAAGCTACTTTTATACATAAACTGGGAAATGGCTATTTGAAATTGTTAACTTATTGCATTATTTAACAAATTACGTTGTGGAAGTCTGGGCCATATTTCTACTACTTCTGCTGCAAAAGTAACATTTACTCTTCATGTTAATTGCTGACATTCATAAACTTTTATTTGCAATGTTGCTAATGATTCAAAATTCCCATAATTATATGATATGTATATAATGATATCTACCAAGCCACTTCTGTACTGTCATGGGAATTTTCAGTCCTTATCAGTAAACAAAGAGAAGCTTATGTCACTGGTAGCTGCCATTTTTGTATGGAAGATGTTTTACCCATAGGCACCTTAGGAACACACTGCTGAAGTAAGAGATTATGATTTAAATATATAAGAAATTCCATCTTCAAGCTTATTTGTTTCAAAGTAGTATTATCTTTTAAATAATAGACTATTTTCTGTTATTTTATTACACTTTTGAGAGATTCTTTTCAAAGCCCAAGACCCAAGAATATTCAGCAGATAAAAATGGCTTTGAATAGATCTTTTATAAAACATGAGATATTACTTGGTCTAAGACTATCTAATATAATTTCCGGTCATCTCATATTAGGTTACAATACTTAAATGAATAATTGAATAGACACCTGGTACTCCGTAAAACAAAAGATGGATTCAGTGATAGAACAAATCTTATTTGAGAGAAGTATGCTAAAAAATTCAAGAAAATTTCTTCTTTCAGAGCTTTTCTTTCAAATCAGGAAACTTGAAAAACTCTCAAATCAAGAAATGTTTTCAGAGTACAATAAGCTTAAATTATATGACAACTTTTTTAACTGCTTTTTATTCAGCCTGAGAATTTATTTTCTTAAGCCACACATTGCAGAAGATGCATAGCTCTGTAGATGCATTTTTCCTTCGACACAAATTCTACTTTTCTGTAAATGAACTTCCTGAGGTTGCTCGGCGTAGCTGTAAGCTCTGTCATCTCTAGAGGTTGATAGTCATGGTTGCAGAGCGTTGAGCTTGCAAGAAAAATCTCATTTGCTTCTCAGCAATGAAGGGCTATTTTGATCAGGTGGAGAGAAAAGAACCTTTCTGATTACATGCAGGAGCTCACTGAGATTACGGTGAAAGCAAAAGAAAGGAAGCAATCAGTAAGAACACTTCTTTCTCTAGTTTATTTGGCTCCAAATCTTACAAACCAGTTGCAAAGCTTACCATGGAAGTATTGCTGTTACATTTATTATTATTTGAGGAACACAAACAGCCTGAAGAAACATGACAGATATGTAAAGAGAGGATCCCCAGGCAGAGAAAGCTGTGACTCAGAACAATGTAGCAGTGACACAAGTGACTCTGTGTCTTCTCCCATCACCTCCGCTGATTTGGCATGCATTTTATACATCCTCATCCTGATGCATATAACCTTTGAGCTTTATAAGTCTCAATGGACTTTCTTTCTTCCCTCCTTGATTTTGTTTGGCTGTACTTTGAACCCTTTTAAACTTCAGCATCTTTTAAAATCTCATGGCGAGGGGTTCCCCAGCTCATATTTACATGATGTGAGGAAGGGTTTGCTTCCGTTTCAGACCAGCCACCCACTGATTTAATTATCAGTTCTTGTGCTAGAAGTCATAGGGAGTAGGCATCCCCTGTCTCTCCTCTTTGCATCACCTGTGGTTATACAGATTACTATAATATGCCCCTCACAATCTTCTTTTTTCCAAGCTGGAAAACCAGAAGTAGCAGGAGTTACTTTGTTTAGCTGCTCCTCATACAGGAGAGGTTTTGTACTTTATACCATGCTTGCTACTACTCTCTGAACTGTTTCCGATTTTCACCTCTGTCTGTTTAAAACCTGAGATTCTTTAAGAAGGGATATTGTTGAAGGCCATCAGGGAATCTAGAGTTCATCTGTGCCTCACTGATGTCCAAAAACTCGCATAAACCTTTAGAGAGCTTCAAAAGCTTTCCCTGTGCTTATATAAAGCCTTCCCTGTATCAAAAGCTATGTTGGCTTTTCTTGAATACTTACTTTTTCCCTGGTACATAATCTTGCTTTTGCTATTCCTGGATGATTGAAAAGTTCTTCTTTATCATTATAGGATTAAAAATGTAGCTGGGCAAGTTAGATTCCTGTCCTGCAAAGATTTCTGTACACATTTTATTTATCCAGAACCATGCCATTTAAGGAAAAGACATCTTACACAGCTTTTAAACAAAAATTTGCATAAAGTATCTGCCAGTTCAGAGTTCATGTATAAAATCACACAATATTTATTCAGAGGATGAAATTATCTTCTGTTAACATCGACAGAATGTTTTAAAATCCTCTTTTATACGTGATGGCAAAGGACAACAAGAGGCATTTTCTCCTTCTTGTTTGCTGTCTCAGGTATGTGTGGTTTTTAAGAGTAAGTATTAAACTAAGTGATATAAAGACATCCTCCTTTGGCCAGGGATCCTCCAGCATAAAATCACATTGCTTTGTCTAAGTCCTCTTATCACTGGTATAAAATTAAGCTTACTTTGAGAACAGCTCAATGGACTGAGTTTTAATATTGCATCATGTAATTGACTCCTGTAAACCACCTGGGAACTAGATCAAATGCATTTTGAAAAGGACAGAAAAAGGAAAGCCTATCTCACAGCTTTGGCATTTCCTTTTCTTATCTATACTGCACTCTGGGCATGTTCAAGTAAATACAGACACATTTAAATGAATATGTAAAAGTTCAAACTGGCATGGTCTGTGGTTGTACAATCAATCATTAGAATAACCCCAGATGCATGTTAGCAATTATGTGTAAATACACACAAAAATGGTATTTAAATAAGCAGGTATGCAGTCATCCAACTGCACACAACCAGGAACTGTGCATTGCTCAGATTCTGATGAACTGACTACCATACCATACCGTACATACTATAGTATACTGAAATTTTCTTATGAAAGAATCTAGTATCCTTTTCTTGAACTATAATGCTATATCTTACAATAATTTACATTTTTATAAGTGCATATATATACTCTGTGCAGTAGTATTGCACATTCATCAGAAAGATCTGGTCATATTGTAGCTCCATTAGCTGCAACAGCTGCTTTCTTTACTCAGCAAAGTGAATTATAGCAATTTTGCTAGCCTGTTTTCTGCAAGTAATCTGGTACAGTGAAGAGCTAGAAAACTGCAGAACACTTTCCATACAATTTTGTTCAGTTATCAGTAGAATAAGAGGGGGTTGAAGACAGTCCAAATAAATACATAGCTAGTTGGACATGTATTCCCTTCAAAGAAAGCATCTTCAAGACTAAACGATAATTATAAATTGCTAGAAATTACTGGAGCTCATTTATCTTCTGGGCATATCTACAGAAAAAAAGTATTGCACAGGCGGCAGTATTTTGGGAGAGGTGATATTAATTAATTTGAAGGACAGGCAAAAAGGTTGCTCTGACCTGTTTTTAGAGTAGTTGTCTTTGCAACAGTTCTGAGGCAGCACCGAAAAGGTTGGGATGAAGGATTTGGATTTACCTGAAGAACTGACACCGTTCTCCCCTTCTTCCATTGGTCTGAATGAGCTCCATATGGTAGAATAAAAATCTCGTTTAATTTTGCAGCTTTTGCAATGACTGTAGAGCCCAGGGACCTGAGTGCAGGTATTGATTTACTGCCTGTTTCTCATTTAGGTGCGCTGACCAGCAGATTGCTAATTTCAAAGGACCAATGTGTCTTAAAGGAAGATGCTGCCCCATCGGTGCGGAGAGAATATGTAAATTGATTAGGTTGGGTTTTTTTTAGTACAGTTGTAGCTCTTATAAAACATCAGCATTTTGTTTTACTGTAACTAAGTTAAAACATTTCAAAACCAGGGCGACTACTTGCTTTAAACCAAAATAATTAGAAAGATAAACAAGCTTTAAAAAAATACCTATATATAAGGCCAGAAGAGACTAGATCATCTTACCAGCCTTACTATGTTCCTGTGAAATTTTTAATATTGGGAATCATAAAGTTTCACTCAGGCATTTTTAGACTAAGTTATGCAACCTAAGCTAGGTGAAAACATTTCACTAAAAATCAGCCAAAGTCCAAAAGTAGGTCTTAGACACAGTGGTGTCTGAGGTACCTTGAAAATCAAACCTTATGACTCCCAAATTTATGAGCAAGCTATATCAGTTTTGTACCTGATCTGAGCTACCAAAGGAACGATTCACCATATCCAATGTTTTCTCTCTGCAAGCGACTGATTCCCGTTGGTAAGGGAAAGCAGGAAAAAAACCACAAACCACAACAGAGTAAGTCTTGTTAATGGCACACTGGGAACAGCCTGTGAGGGACAGGAGTCTATCCTGATGTCCTTGTCAACGTCCTAGGTAAACACTATCAGCTGCAAAATATCCACTGGCAGATATGCACACGTAAAGGCAAGGTCCTGAGTGCCCCACAGTGCTCTTAAGGTCCTGTCTGCTCCTGCGGTATCCCTACCCTGCACCAGGAAGAGGCCCCGGTGTGGTCTGAGTCTACCATATCTACACCCTATACAGTTTTTGAGACCAAAACTTTCCTTGGTGCTCATGTATGTGAAGATTTTAAAACTGAATCCTGTTGCATAATTAAACTACCAGCCCACTGTCATCAAGGAAACAACAGTAGTTAGAGTGGAGTGTCTCCGAAGAGCAGTATGAATACTAATTTTCACAATATTCCTGTGGCAAGTGTGGCTCAAGTTCTAGATTCATAAAGTGCATCAGAAACATAAACATAGGCCAGAAGTGGGGGAAATGTAGGAGCCAGGCTTCAGCTGCCTCCATACCTGTTCCTCAGGTAGACTAGAAATGATTCACATGTATAGCACAGATTATCAAAAAACATGCCAGTCTTAAACTGAAAGAGCGTTGAAATGATCAAGATGACAAAAATATTTTGAAGCAGTATTGGCTTGCAGAGCTGCTCAAATCCATTTCATTCAGGCTGTGTTAAAATTAATTTTAATGCATTTTAGCAAGTGTGTCAAAAGCATTCTGAGGGCAGAAGTCTACCCATGCAAATCACTCACCAGACCCAGAGTGAATAGTTTTACAGTCTGGCTCATAAAAACAATTTTTGTCTATTTAGCAAAGTGACCCAGGAACCAATTTTCTAGAGCCATTGCAATTGCTTATCATGAAAATTACAGGCTGTGTTCAAGAAAGGGTAAACACCAGAAGAACCAACATTTGCTCCACTTTCTGCTGAGCAGCTTTGATAGCAGCTTTCTGAGCATCCTATCTCATTTACAAGGTAACCCAGAACACAAAACCTTTTAATGAGCCTGAAAATCCAACCCGCTTTACATAGAGGACCGTGGCCCCCTTGCCTTCTGCTGCCCCAGGTTGCTATGGCAGCGCTCTCCCAACAAAGGAGGATGTCTTGCAGAAGAAGGGAAGCACAGCCAAGATGCTCAGAGCTTTTGCATGTGGCCAGATAAATATTCATGATGTGACTCTGTGCCTAAGAACTGCTCTTTGAGTGAGTTCTAGGGCTATTGTTCACCCTCAAATAACACCCGGAAGAAATTTCTCCCTACTAGAAAATAAACAAATCCCTAGGTAGACTGCAGTCATTAAATCACCTTCCTTCCCCAAAGAGCAGTTGGGAAGTGCCAAGTGAGGGGATATGAAATCAGGTGCTTGACCAGTGTAAATTGATCTGCTGAGAGCTGTGAAACCTCCCTAGGTTTTACTAGTTGACAATTATCATTTGGCCCATTGTATCAATGGTACAATCAAAAGCAGAATAATTTTAACTGGTGAGAATTTATGTAATCGTCTATGTATTACTTTAAGTGTGTGGAACAGATTTATTACATCACACAAATCACAAAAGGACATAAACAGACACATCTGAAAGTGTGTTAAGCTGTTGATCTTCTTTTAAATAATTTCCCTTCTTATCTTGTGTGGTTTTCTCTATGATGTCTTTTTTCACACCACTAAATTCTTTTGTTAATCTTGAGGTGGTAGAACAACCTTCAAAATCTCTGAACACACTTTGTCATCTATTCCAGCGCTACAAACTGGGTATTATAAATTATCTTTATATGTCGTCATTTAAAATAGTATTCTGGGATGGTTCCAACACCATTTTTTGAAATAGTTAACATTTATGCTGACCAGGACTTATTTAAGCTCATAAATCTCATAAGCATCAAACAAGATGCTGTGCCTTCAGCAGAACACTGATTACTATAATACATCTTTCTGTCATGTGCTGACAGAGATGCAGATGTGAAAGGAGGAGGACTGGAGTGATAAAGATCAGCTTTAGGTTTGGTGACATTAAAACATCTCAAGGAAAGGGGAAAAACTGAAGAAAGAAGGCTGCTTCTATCTAGGCATCCAAATTTGGATTAAGGATTTTATATTTCTTAGCCACTGTATGAAAATGCTGGTGGCAGGCTACTGTAAAGCAAAGAAGGAGTGAGAAGTGTTATATCACTACAAAGTACATTTTAGTTTCCTCTAAATAATACAGAGTAGACTGTAATTCATTCTTTAAGTGACAGAATTTACTTAATATTGAAATGAGTAACTATTACATCGTTGCTTAGCAACTCAGACAATGCAAACATCCTTAGCCAGGTGGTACTGAGTTCCTTTTCTGAATTCCTGACAGTATCTTTCCATTCATTTAAAACTCTCTAATAGCTTCCCTGCCTCTTATGCTTTAAATCCAAGACTGTCCCCTTTTGTTTCTCCGCATGAGAGATAGCCTTGATTTAGGGTAAGCGATTCCATAGAACTAAAAGCTGTCATGTATTTAATGTATTTTTATGACCCTATAGTCTCTTAGCACCCCGTACAGGGAAATGTAGCTGAATTCTGTTTTATTAATGAATTTGGTTAATTTTCACTGACTTTTTTACCTGGTCTTTGTCCTGAACCAGACACATGGCTGATGTGAATGGAGACTTCATTCGGGGCACATTATTTGTATTTTTCTGTGATTCCTGCACTGAGACACATTATGGGTTACATTCCCCACTGAAATATGTAGGGAGATGGCTTCATCTTGAGTCTTGGATAACAGAACAGACCATGAGAAAATACTGCACATAGCAAGAGAAACTGCTTAACATAACAAATAGCAGAGTGAGCAGCTGACAAGCTTTACAGTGTAGCACCACAAGAAATGGATGGATTTCACAGTTTTTTATGACGAACTATGTGAGAGGACAAGCTCCACAGGTAACTGGATGGGAAATATTTGGGACCTCTTGGAGAGTGCAATCTTGGAAGGAAGACATCGTCCAGGTTACTATATCAATAACACCATGCAAGGCCCAGATGTTATAGGTAACTGTATCGGAAACATCAAATGTAGTTATGGATGTAACAAAACTGTGAGCCATGGGGAAAAAGTAAAACTACAGTGAGGTGTTGTCGTCAAGGTTTAACTCGGCAAGCTGCTAAATACCATGCGGCACCTCAGTGGGGTAGGGGAGAGAATCAGAGGAAGAAAGTTCGGAACACTCCCGGGTTGAGATAAGACTGGTTTAATGATTAAAATAAACCAAAATAATATAATAATACCAATGAATTGTAATTCACAATTCACACAGCAGTGAAAACGCAATGGTCAACAACAGGGGAGGGGTAACCTAAGCCTTGGGAACCGAATGATGGGCAAGACCTTCAGGGGATGAGGACTACCAAGGTAAGAGGGGATGTACCCCACAAACTCCCCAATGTATAGTGAGTCTGACATTTATGGTATGGAATACCTTCTCTTGGTCAACTTGGATCATGCCTGGATCATCTGCCCTGCTTATGTCCCCTCCTAACTTCTTGTAAAGAAGAAGCTGGAGGAATTGAAAAACAGTCAGACCCTGACTTAATGTAAACGGTGCTGGCAATGACCAAAATACCGGTGTGTTATCACAGCATTTTTGGCAGATCCAAAACAAAGTGTCGCTAACTCTATGAATAAAAATAACTCTATCCCAGCAAAACCACAATAGTTATTTATCTGGGAGGAGACAAGGGTGCAAAAAGGGCAGGATCAAGACAGGTGGGGGGAAATGTAAACATGGGAAAATCAAGAGAAGTGGGGAGGAAAGGAGGACAGTCATGTATAAGCAAGCTGCTGGTGGATACTGTTTTCTGATCAAGTTCTGCACCAACTTCAGTCTTTTATCTTCTTACTGTATTTATGTTTATGCGAGTGCTGCTGTGTTCATGCAGGTGCCAGTAAAGGCGCTGTTTGGTCTGTGTTGGTCTTTGGTGCACCCTGTTAGTGCTGTGCGTTCTGCATGTGTGTGTATACCTGTGTGACTGGAGCACATAGTCTTGCTCCTGGCCAGGCCTGAAAATGGAAGAGCAGCAGCCATAGCCATTACACTGAGGCAAGAGAAACCTCCTGGGCTTTGACAAGGAGGGGAATCTCCTGTATCCCAGAGGCTACTGAATTCCTCAGCTCTCTTAGTGTAAATCATGTAATACATAGAAGCTAAGGTAAAAGTGAGGCTGGTCTTCAGGGCTGTGACTCTAGAGAAGTACACACCTTCCACCATTGATGGAGCCCATCTCCCTGATGTAGCTGGTTTTTGGCTTATCTGGCATAAGGGAGTCCCAGGTTTCAGAAAGAAGCCCAGCCTGGCATGGGAAACACAAGTCACTGGCTCTATGATGAGGGCAATGAGATTAGGGCTGGTGACTATGAGCTGCAGGTGTGAAGTGGATGACTTGGCAGACCTGCTTCTGGGACAAGCTGTTAGCTGATTGATACCTGGTAGTTACAACTCCTTTGTCCTTCCTCATCCCAGACTGGACAGGGTCAGGCTGAACATCTATAACTTCAGTAGGAACAGGACTTTCAAGTGCTGGAGATAAAGTGTTTTGCACTGTTAGAAAACATGACTTTCTTAACCTTGATATTTTCTGATCCAGACATCATAGTATATTACTAGCAAACAACAGAAAACCAGGAAGAGGGCTGAAAGAGAGAAGTATGCAGCAGTAAGTTGTTTGCTTATTCTTTTCTAAATTGCTCAGCTGCCATGGAGATAAGCATAGCACAGATACCAAAAAGAACTACTGCTATTCCCGCACATATCATTCTACAGCACTGTGTACATCTATTAAGCTTTAAAAATAAAATATTTTTGGAGAGATTGAATTCAGAAATTCTGAACCTCTGTACTGGGTTTGCATGGCAAGGTTTTGGCAATGGGGGGACTACAGGGGTGGCATCAGTGAGAAGCTGCTAGAAGCTTCCCCTGTGTCCAATAGAGCCAATGCCAGACTGCTCCATGATGGACCCACCACTGGCCAAGACCAAGCCAGTGGGCGATGGTGGTAGCGTCTCTGCAATAACATAGTTAAGAAGTGGAGAAAACCTGTTGCAAAAACAGCAGTGGAGAGAGGATTGAGAATGTGTGAGAGAACTCTGCAGACACCAAGGTCAGTGAAGAAGAAAGGGGAGGAGGCGCTTCAGGCACTGGAGCTGAGATTCCCCTCCTGCTTGTGGAGGACCACACACTGGAGCAGGTGGATGCTCCTGAAGGAGGCTGTGACACCATAGGAAGCTCATGCTTGAGCAGTCTGTTCCTGAAGGACTGCACCCCATGGAAAGGACCCACGCTGGAGCAGTTTGTGAAGAACTGCACCCCACAAGAAGGACTCACATTGGAGAAGTTCATGCAGGACTGTCTCCCAAAAGAAGGACCGCACACTGGAGCAGGAGAAGAGTGTGAGGAGTCCACCCCCGAGGAGGAAGGAGCAGCAGAAACAACATGTGATGAACTGACCACAACCCCCATTCCCTGTCCCCCTGCACTGAGAGGGAGGAGGTAGACAATATCACGAGTAAAGGTAAGCCTGGGAAGAAGGGAGGTGTTGGGGGAAGTTGTTTTAAGATTTGTTTTTATTTCTCATTATCTTACTCTGATTTGATTGGTAATAAATTAAATTAAATGTTCTCCAAGTCAACTCTGTTTTGCCTGTGATGGTAATTGCTGAGTGATCTCCCCATCCTTATCTTGACCCATGAGCCTTTTATTATATTTTCTCTCTGTACAGCTGAGGAGAGTGATAGAGCAGCTTTGGTAGGAACCTGGCATCCAACCAGGGTCAACCCATCACAACCTCAGATCTACAAACTATATTGCCTTTCAAGAGAAAAAGAAAGCTTCAAACAGCAGAAGACTTGAGACCAGGGGCTGTGTCTCCATATTTGAGATTTTGAAGTGAAGCTTGGAGAACAGGAATCTTTTCTGCATGTTGCTATAATAATTTAATTTTATGTCTTTTGTTCTGTGTTTTATTTACTTCTATTTCAGTAAGATTTAAGCAGCTGAGCAAAAAGAGGAAGGTAGTGGCAAATTCATAACACTTAATTTGATATTTGATTCTTCTTCCCATAGGGAACTCTTCCAGAAGGAGGACATCTACACTGGACAACTCTGGTCTGGTTGCACAGCTGGGAGGAGCATATCTGCATGTGTAGACTGCTGTTCTTGATTGAATTAGCACCTCTGAAAGGCTTAATATGAATATACTTCTTTTGGAGACTGAACCTAATACAGCTTCCTAAAACCACAGACCCCTACATGTCCTCTGTTCCCAAGAGATAAGAGTGCAGAAAGCCCAGAGCCTTGAGAGCCTCTTCAGCTCTAATAACGCTAAGGAGACCCATGTGCTTTAAGCTCTTCTCCCATTAAAGTCTGTCATGACTTCACCTAGGTTGGAGAAAAATATCTAACCTGCATTCAAGATTTGTAACTTTGATTCACCTCTGGCCAGTTTTGCTTAGTAAATACAAAGCCTACCTCTGGGGTGTATAGGACCTGCACTAGCTTCCCTTGTCTTCCTGAGAAAATCTGAACACCCTGTCAAATCAATAGTATACAATCAGGATACCAACTACTCTGAGATCAGGGGAAAGGTAGTTTACAGCCCCTTCTGTTAGCATTGCTCCACTTCACACAAAAGTGGAAGCTGATGAACTGCTGGACGAACATTCACCACTTGAGAAAGACACTGAGTTTGTCCAGTGTTGCAGCTAAAGCACTCCCCTGTGATAAAGGACATGCAAGGATTTGTATCAGAAATATACAGATTGAGATGATGGCATGAACAGAAAAGGATGAATCTGAAAGCACCACAAGAAACACTGGAGCGCAGGTTGGAAGAATGGTATGCATCATAGGCAATGACATACGTGACGGCAATAAAATCATTTGCAACTAAGGAAGGTGCTGCTTGTACCAAGCCAAGAGTACAATCGACTCACCAGCAGAAGACCTGCCCTCTGACAACAGGAGGGTGGCAGCACAGTTACAGGACATGAGCTGTACCTTTCCTCGTCCTGGTATTCCAATGGGAAGTCTGCAGCCACAAGACATCCAAAATGAGGAAGTCAAAGAAAATGGGCATCCACCTTGTCTAACATCTTTTGCAGGCTGTTGTAAGCAAGCTCGTGAGGCAGAAGTTTGTGCTTCAGAAACTGGAGACTCCTGTTTTGTAAAACAACTGCCACAGAGCAGTTAATTGCCACTAGCAAAGAGATTCAGAAGACGCAGTGAGGACTCAATAGCTGGCAGCTTTCATCCTGCATGCTATGCACAAGTGACCCATCCCAAGCTACTAATACACACACGTCTTGATGATTATATGAGTAAAACTGAGGAAAGAATGATTGGAAAGGTGGAGAGTAAGTTTTCTTTAAAATAAATATCACCTTCCCTTCTCATAAGGTCTTGTATTGATTTTCATTACCTTAATTTGAAATGGTTCCAGTCCTTGTTTTGTGAATGTATCACTGTCATATTAGGTATTCAGCAGCTTCTAGGCTAGAATTGAGCTGTAGTTGCTGCAAATCTCTGGCTCAATAACCAATAATTATTCCACACAAAGTAGGACACATTGATATGCTGAGGGCTTTTCACCCCAGAATATCTTGTATCAAGTTTGTTCCACCAATATTATTAGGAGGGGTGAGATCTGGCAAACTAAAGGAAGGTAAATACGTGTGTGCAAAGGGTTGGACTGAGTGAGCAAGGAATGAACATTTGTACTCCAGTTCTCTTTCCTCTATTCTTGCTGCAAAAGTCTAAAATGATCTTTGGACCTTCCCTCATTCACATGCATTTAACATGTCCTGAGAAGTGCTTGGTGCAGAGAAAGTCTTCTTTTAGTTCGAATTAGCCTGTGAGCCGCTGCTTGAGAAGTTGCCCTATCGTTTCATGGTGAGAATGTTCAAAAAGCGCTTTAGATCCAGATTTCCACAGGCAGAGGAACACTGTCACTGCAGCGCTGGCTCTGATGTCAACCTCTGGGTTATTCTACAAAAGAGACGATAGCAGTGCTCCCTCTACTCTCTGTGTTCTTCCTCCTCAGCTTCTGTCTATGTGATAGCTGAAATCAACCCTACAGGTGTTTACAGAATGTTAGCACTTTTAACCAAAATTTTTAGGGCTTAGGCTTCAAGCAAAGAGGACGTCTGAGAATCTAAAATATCAGTCTAGGCACTAGGAGGGATAACTGAACAACATTTAAATGCATAACACTTGCAAATCTTGACCCAATAAAATTATCAATGCCCCTTCTTCCTTCCTGCACTTTGAACTTCTGAGAAGGTTATCTGATAATTCTCAGAACATTTTCCACTTATGAAACAAGAAGAGAGGCCCAAGTGATGCATATATTCATGCTTAACACAAATGTAGTGCTCCTAACTGTGGAATTCAGGATACAGATGGAAAATGTTTAATTTCTTCTTTCTAATGAAAAACTCATTTTCACTTTTACTTGAACACAAAGGCGTTTAAATACCAGCTCTAGCTCCAATGATTAGCTATTTCATTAGTTTCACTGTGTAAGTAAACATGCAGAGGGAACACCGGAGGCTATGGCTATAGAAATCAATGAATGGAACAGAGTAACTTACTCCCTTACATGACTCTTACTCACTGCTAAATATTTATAATTTTATGTATCCCTAACTCACCTTTGCAACAGTCACTAGCTCTGTTGTAAAGAATAATTGGTGTGTCTCTGCTTTGTGACAGAAGCCAAGTGTGGATTACAGTCATAAGCATTTTAATTCAATGTGTATAGAAACAGTAAATCAATCTAAACAAGTGATATTACCTATGGACAAGCAAACACATAAGCAAAAGAAGTAAACATGTAACAATGTAACATGTAACACACAGACAAATAATGATTTTACTGGAAACTGGATAGAGATCCTGGATCAAAAGCTATCTATGGAGATGGTCATCTCTGCTTACAGAGATGCTGCCTCTCTGTTTAATGGAAAAGATTAAGAGTTTTATTATCTGGCCTGGGAAAACTCTAATACTGTAACTTCTGGAATACGGCTAGCTGCTTCTTGCCTCTCTTCAAAATGGGTGGAAGTAGTGACGGAGTACATCATGGCAGACAGTTGATAGGGAAATAAGTCAGCACTGGCACACAGAGGTGTTTGAGTGAAAAGTGGGTGGGCTGCTAGTATGGGGGGAGGGCTGTCCTCTGGTTGTGTTTCCTGATGTTGTCTTCAGGAGTCGGACAACTGGGGAGCTTTTGCCTCAGATGAGGGAGTTATCTTCATATGCTGATGAGAGCCATGCAGAAAGCAAGCACCTGTGCTCTATGCCCACATTCAGTGTCTCACTGCTATCAGAAAACCTTGAGGTCAGTAGCTGCTTGTGTGGGAAACTACTCCACTAAAACAGGAACGGTCTATTCAGTGTGTATGTGGGCAGAGTTGGGTGCCCTCTCAGGGAATAATATGCTTCTTCATCTATAGGGATTTGTAGTACAAAGCTTCAGATAGGTTTGCCTGGACAGTGAAGAAAGTAAAAACAATGGTGAAGAAGGTCAAGAAGAAGAAGAACAGTAAGTGTTGATGGCACCTGACAGAGCACATTCTCGAGATGCCAGCATATCTCCATGCAGTGCTTTGAGGCACCCAGAGGGGAAAGTCAGGAAAGACAAAAGGAAGGGGAACCTCCACTCAGTCAAAGAGCAAAGACAGACTGCAGTCTCCAGTCAAATGCTTCAAACCTGCAGGTGCGATGCTGTCAGTGATTCAGAAGACATGGCCAGCGACTGTCAGGGTGAAGAGAGGCTCAGAAATTGTCTTCTGCAGCTCTGATATCTTCAATTTGTCATCCTGTTCTTGACACTTAAATTGTGTTTTGCCTCTTGTAATTTGTTGCGTTATCCCAGGTACTGGGCCAACCCATACCCACTCAGCATCTGCTTTTGGACTGCAGAAAACTTTCCCATGCTGGATTGCAGACCTCCACCAAAATATCTGCATGTGTGCTATTGCTTCTCTGCAAGAGAATAATCTGCCATCATGGTGAAAAAGTGTCTTGTATTTTTATGGATATGATAATATCTTCTGTATATCTGCAGCATGGCAAAGCCGTAAGTTGACACACATAACTATTTGCGTAAATTCTTTTTTCACTTCAAGTTAGTGTGGTCAGAAGTTGCTGAGGACTCAGGTACTAACTGGTAGAAATACTACAGAAATTTATCCGATATAGTTTTTATTACTGAAGTCAAGTGAAAGAAGAGTGTTTTGAAGACAAGTGCTAAAGGCAGAGTCAAAGCCATCCACTGCTCTTCCTTTGCCCACAGATCCAGTCATTTTATCACGGAGAGCAATCAGATTGTTCGGGCATGCCTGACTCTTGGCAGACCCATGCTGACTCTTCCTAATCACTTCTCTCTCCCACATGGACCCAGAAGTGTGCTCCAAGGGGCCTTGGTCTGTGTTTTTTGTAGAGGAAACAGTGAGGCTGGCCAGTCTGTAGTTCCTGATCCTCACTTTCACATCCCTGTAGTCACTCATGACTCCTGTGGTCTCACCTGGCAGAGTCATTGACACCCATGTGGACAAGCAGCAGGGAGTAATAGCCCGAGAGCCTCTGCAGCATCTTGGATCTGAGCCCCCGGCAAGCAACAAATCATTCTAAATAGCAAGCCAAGGAGGCATCTGGGGGCTTCTGTCCTCCACAAATGGAAACCTACCACTGCTATCCCCTGCCATTTCCTCCTGTCGCTAATTTGTAGTTTATGCTTGGCCAACTCCAATGCTTCCCCAGGTCTGACATTCTGCTTCTCGCCTGCTATCAGGGCACAGAACCTGTTCTGCAGTTGTAGATTTGCAGGTGCAGAAGAAGCCATCTTCCATGTGTCAGAAATCGGGTTAGGTGAGTCAATTATATTTAATTCAGTAAAGACTATTCCTTAATTGTCTTTCCCTTTGATGTTTCATATTAAAAAGAATAAACTCGTGCATTTATGCTGCACTGATTCTTCAGTCAAATAATGAGAGGAAAGTCAGTCTAAAGTTTCCAAAAATACATACAAATCCTTGAATAGCTGAATGTTTTGCTATCTCCCAGCATTTAGAAGTGTGGAGGAGAGACAACACAGGGTCTAAACCTAATGGTTTGTTCTCACCCGTAGAAAGAAAGCTCTGAATACTTGTCAGAGTGCAAGAAATAATCTCAAAGGGTAGTAAACCAAAAACACTAAGGACACTGCATAGTATGCTTCAAATCTGGTTGCTCTTGCAACTGTACTTTTCCATTAAAATAAGTTTGTGAAGATTGGGCATTATTTTTATTGTTTACTTCTAATTTGGTTGCTGAAAACTAACTGCATAATACATTCTCCACAATGAAATATTTGTAGACTATTGTAAGCATTTAATGTGCTTTACCTGCTTTTAGGGGCTTTTCACAGAATTGTGTTCTTTACTAATGAGTAAGATAGGAGGATTTTAATTGGGATCCCACCATATGGGGCTGGCCATGAATCAGTCTTGCAAGAAAATATCTTGAATCTGGATAAACACAAGAGAAACTTATAGAAAGCAGATTTGTTCTTGTAATTTCCTGGCTTGTTACATAAGTCTTATTTTCCCATTTTACGGTGCCACATGCAAAGCAAAAAAAAATGCTACAGTGCTTATACAGAGTGTTTTATTATTTTTAAAACCACAAGACCAGATTTATGGATCTTAAACATAATTAATACCTGACAGTGAAAGCAAAGTGTACAAAACCCCAGAGAGTTCTCTCCCCACTGAGCAGGCGCAGTGTTTTTATTGAGGAGATGGAGCCGATGCAGTCATGCCCCATGAACCGCAGCCACATCCAGTTCTGTTGCTGACTGACAACCTACAGATCCCATGATAGGCTTCATAATTATGTTTTTACAAAAGACCTCAGATAACAAGCAATATTTACAGTGCGTTAGGTTCTGTGATAAAGCCATGCCTGGTTCCTGACCAGTGCAGTCTATCCTTTCTTCTCATTAAACTCCATTTCTAACTTTTCCTGGGTATGGTGTTCCCTATTCTGTGTGCGTGTATGTACATGGGGGTCTGCGTGTGGCAGCTGGGGTATGGCCATGGCTCGCAGGGGTCCCAGAGCAAGTGAGAGCACATATGGGTGTGTGCTTTCCCATCTGCCTTCCAAGCAGTCCAAAAGTCTACTTTAAACAGCAAATGTTTCCAAAAGGCAAAGACAGGAGGTGGCACTTCTAATCACAGAATCACAGAATCACAGAATCACAGATTGTTAGGAGTTAGGAATGTTAGTTGTTGATGCTAGAACCATCTAGTCCAACCTCCCTGCCAGAGCAGGATCACCTAGACTAGGTCACACACGAAGGCGTCCAACCTTTCTTCTTTGTCCCTGTCTCTTAGCTGCTGTGTCCCAAACAGCGTGTGGCCTAATGATTAGGAAACTTTCTGAGGAAACAAGAAGCTGCCAACCTGATTCTTGCACTTGCAGAAGACGGAATGACCCCAAGTGTTGAATTATGAGGGAATTTTTCTACCCACTGTTTCAGAAGAATGATGGAGTACTTTGCAGTGGCTTTTTTGGTTTTTGTTTGGGTTTGTTTATGGCTTGTTTTTTTTTTTAATTCAAGTGAACTCCGCATTTTTGAAAGGAAGGTTTTAGGGTCATCTTCAATGGAGAATCCGGCTTGAGGATCTCATGTAGACAGAGATGTCTCATAGAAGCCTCCAGAGAAGTATCTGAGAAGATTCAGAGTCAACTGTGTAACGAGTATTTTCTGTCTGCTTGCTCTAGGCAGGCTTTAGCTACTCCAGGTAGGAGTAATTTGACTAAATGAAGACGTTTACAATTTACATCTGAGCTAAGCACTTCTGGCTCCGTTCCTAACCAGTGGAGAGATTGATTCCTGTTAGTTGGAAGCAAATATTCACAAGGGGTTATCTGTCTGAGCTGGCTGTTTACAATGGCATTTGGATGCACCTTGACTCTCCTCATGTTCTCTATCGGGGACACAAAAAGCTCAACACATGCTCTTAGGCACCACGATGGAAATTCGATACTTTTATTAAGACTTGCACAACTACTCTGGGGAATTTACCCCACCGCTGTTTTCTGAAAGCAAACTGACATTACTTCTGCACTCTTTGAGAAGACTGAATGCATGAAAATATTTGAGGAACTCAAATGTTACATTTATGTTTTGAGAAGCAGACAAGAGAAACAGGGAATCAATCTCCGGCCTGTAAATTTAGAGTAATTCTTGTCTAATGACTAGAAAAAAGTTGTATCATGCTGCTGTAATGATTTCCTTTTCCTCTATCCCTACTCCCTCCTCCCCTTGCTCCACCCCCAAAATAATTCAGCTTTGAACTGCATTTGCTCTCTAATCTTGAAGGAGGTGAATGGAACAAATCTACATATGTCTGTGTTGAAATCAGTTTAGTGTTGTTTGGTGGATGTAGCTGCTGAAGAAGCTGTTTTGCTGTTTCTTCAGAAAAGTCCTTGTCTTTACAATTTGTGTGTTTCTACATTGCAAGGCAAGAAGAAAACATTTTTTTTTGAGGGTGTCAACTGAGTTTTCAAAAGATCATGCTGTAAGGTTGTCTGCAATAGAGCAGGATATTGGGCTGAGAGACCCTGTATCTTCAACCTTGTATTTCAAGAGAATGGCATGATTCAGAAGTATGGAGAAAATGTAAATGCAACAAATATTAACAACTTCAAATTTGTAATAACAGAAGTGAAACAGAGGCAGCAGCTGAGAAGATTGTATCTAAAATCATAATGATAAAAATCGTAAAGTATAAAATTGGCTCCTTCCCATACAGATCAGGTTCCTGTTTTCTTGTATCTCTTTCTGTACTGTGCTTGCAAGTTGCTATAACTTTCACACTTCAAAAATCCTGTAAGCTCCTCCAAGAAGTCATCCCCAATTGCTCGACCAATAAAACTGCTTATTCTGTTAAATACTGATGTTCTGCTGAAGAAGATTTGTATTTCTGGAAAGAGCTAATTCTGCAGTGGATTAATTCTTTTTGAATTGCTGCTGAGAGGAAATGAACCTGCAGAGAGAAAACTGACTTGCAAATTTCTTGTCTAAGGTTACTTAAGGTCTCAGCATTCATCCCATGCAACTCGCCCATATTGAACAGATCAGTTATTGCTTAACTGAGCATATACTAGGCTAACTTACTATGATTTTACTAAAACTGGCAATGCATTAATAAGCACAACCACCAAATTCAGGTCAACATTTAAATATAATCTATAGATCAGCAGTTTCAGTTAATCAAACACCATACAAATGCAGGAAACAATTGACTCAACCTGTGAACAACAGAGACTGCATTGTACTGGTCTTATCTTGGATAGCTGTAGATAGGTTTCTTTCAGTACCTAGACACGGTGTCTTAGATGAGTAAATAGCTGTGCTACCATCAAAAGTGTTTGGCTTGCTTTCCTCCACTCCTGAACTCCTGCTAGGTATAGGATTTAAGCACTAACCTTCAAGAAATGATTCGGTTTTGCACACATACTGTTGGCATGATGATCTGCACAGTTTCTGCACACATAATTTAGGCACAACCTACTGAAACAGATTTTAAAAAAACCTCCTTTGAATCAGTGCCTACATTGTCTTTTCAAACATCAAATTTACCTTTAGAAAATCGATAAATTCTGTGCCATTCCTCCAATTCCATTTATTACCTTCAGCAAGGGGAAAGTACTTCACCACAGCTTGAAAGAGAAAACACGTGGTCTGTCCTGTTGAGCTTCTGGTTGTTGAAGTGGGTCTCTCCAATAATGCAAGTCTTTCATCTTGTCTTTCTTGAACAGACTTTCCCAAGCAGGGAAAGGTTTGAGGCTATTTTCTTCTCACAATCTCTGTTTCTTCTTTGAGTAGCATCATTTATTTTCATATTGCAGAGATGCCTCTGTGCAAATGGTGGTAGAAATGTCACCTTTTACTTTTTTTACACTGCTGTATACCAGTTCACCTTCTTAACCTTCAAAAGGGGGCTTAGAGTGCTCTTACCTCTCAATGCTTCTTTTCAGCTTGTGCTCTGTTACTGTCAGATTGCCTTGTCTCAGAGTTTTAAATTATCTTTTATGCTTTCTTTTGATATCTTTGCACACAATCTCTACAGATTCTTGACTTCAGTTCTAAGACAGCCTTTTAACTTGTGTGCTGCTGATTCTGCTTCAGTCTTCCTACCTGCTGTCAGAATGCTTAAAACTAGATCACGTGGGGCAGCTTGGACAGGAAAACCATTCTAAAATTGTAAAAATATTGTTCAGAAGGAACCTCTTGGCATCTCTACTCCAAGCTCCTTCCTAAAACAGGAATGTGGCTGTGCCAGATTTCATCAGCCATGGTTTTGTGTAATGAAGTCCTGAAAACCTCCAAAACCAGAGATTCCAGCTGCTCTATGTATAGCCTATTTCAGTGCTGCACTACCCTCCTGGTGAACATATCTTTTCCTAATGTCCACCCTGAGCCTCCCAAGCTACAAGTCAAGTCCATCACTGTTTGTATTATCACCAGCTGCTGTGAAGAAGAGTGTGGACCACCAGCTTTTAACTGCCATTTATATAACTGTAGGCTGATGTTAGATCACCTCTTCACAAGACCAAGAAAGCCCAGCTCCTCACATATGCTCTGGGTTCCAGACCATCTTCACTGTTCTCCACTGGACCTGTCTCCAGTTTCTTCACATCCCTTTTAAACTTAGGGACCCACATCTGCACACAGATTAATCAGTAATACCAAGTAGAGGAAGCTACTAACTCTCCTCAGTCTGCTTGCCATGATTTTAATGTGGCAGAGCACTTAATCTGTGTTATTTTCAATGAGACCAGACTGTTGGTTTATATTCAACCTGCCATCCCCTGTTACCTCCAGGTCCTTTTCCGCAGGACTGCTGCACACACAGTCAGTTCAATGCTGATTTGGTATTTTGCATTATCCTTACTGAACTTCATGTTTCTGTTCTCCCTAATGATTAGTTCAGTGTTGAAGTGCTAGACATTTGTCACAGTCAGCAAAAGTCTTCTTTTATTAAAATATCTAACAACTTGCTGAACATACTCACTTTATTATGCCCTCTTTGATGACATGCATACAAGCATCCTTCAGCTTTCTGAGTTGCTAGCAATAATGCTTTTGGGATGCTAATAGAAATTCATGACTTGTCCTATTGGTTTGCACCTAAAAACCCTAGACAACTCTACTGCTATATTCTGTCAGAATAAATCCTATGTACAATTACACCATTACTATTTGCCTTGAGCTAACCCAAATCTGAGTTCCTCATTAAAGCATCTCTTCCTTAGTCAGTTTGATACACTTGAAACACAATGTTCTTGTTCATCTCAAATACCAACAGACCAAGCAGAAGAAACTGTGATGTACAGCACCTGTACTGACACACTTCTACAGAACCAACTAAACAGCTTTCTATTGGCCCTTGTAGACAGCAGCAGTTTTCTGATGCTTCCCAAAGACTTCTGTTCTTGGTTCAAAGCACCTTCATGGTTCAACTACATTTCAAACACATTAAGTTTATTTTGAGCCCCTTCAGCTACTTGATCAGGTGTGTCTGTAGGGGCCACAGAAGTGGCTCCCTATGACAACCTAGAAATATTTTCTTTGTTCTGTTTATTAGGTGGTCATGTGAGTGTCAAAAGCTTTACTAAAGTGAAAATGTCACATAAACTACTAAATTCATGGTAGTGAACCATTATGAAAGTTTTTCATTGAGTAGAGAGGAAATAACCTTGCTCTTCAAAAGTCCGGCAATGATACAAGAATGCTGGTTTGTAAAAAATAGTTGTGAGTGTGAATACATTATCAGACTCTGATTGTAACTATTTAATTCGTTGCAAGCATTTACTGGAGGCATAAAGGGAAAACAGGTGTTCACTGCTTCTTAGACATAATTTCCTACTTTCCTGATTTCTGGTGGTTTGTTTTTTTTTAACTTTATGGTTATTATAGTGGCTGCCACCAACCACTCCCACTTCAGTGTGCTAACCATGACTCACATAAGTGCCTAATAAACTACATCAATGGGAAAGCAGATGAGCACATCAAAAGGAGGTGCAAAACTCATTAGTCATGCAGTCTCCTTTTCTGGGGACTGAATTGCCTGACAGAAAAGCATTGTGAGCGCCTTGTGCATCTGTCAAGTCCGCCAGATGCCAATCTTACCCTTGCAGTTTTTGTGGAAGCTATTAATCAATATGCATTATTCAGTATTGTAAAACAGCACCTTAATTAAGCAGCCAACTAAAGCAGAAGGAAAAAGGTAACCACCCAATACACAGTGAGTTTCTTCAGACAAAGAGTGTAACACAGATTTTTGCCACTTGAAGCAATATGTAGATCACAATCCATTAATTTCTTTTTCATACATTATCTTGAATAATGATGCAGTTGAGGACAGGTATTCTGGAACAACAAAGCAAAATGAAGAATCTCTGTGTGCTAAACACTGATTTTCATCAAACTGTGTGAAATAAAATACAACACTGTACTAGACAAAAAACAGAAAAGGGCACAATATTGCACAGCTGTCCATATTGCTGCAGATAAGCCAGAATCTTCATTATAATCTGTGTGATTTCATGGATTTATAGTATACCTGTAATAATTCACCTAAGGCTGAAATGGTATAAAATCTCCGTATAGCCTTCTACGATTTTTTTCTTGGTTTATTTTCGCAGGAGGGACCCTGGTACATTTACAGAGGAGCACAGCACATCAAAACATAACAAAAAAAAAGTCAACAACAACAAAAAGTCCAATTTTTTTAATATCAGCCACTGCAAAGATGTTTTCTGTGTGAAAGAATCTCACTAAACTTGAGAGCAGAAAAGACTGCTATCTACTACAGACTACCATTTAGTGATAAAGTCAAAATGAAAACTGAAGACTGTACCAACAATAGCGAGTGTCAAAGCAAATCTATACTGTCCCTTAGCCAGGAAAAAGAACTTGGGAGACCACTTATGACAACCTGAAGAAAGAAAATAGTGAACATGAAGGCTTTAAAGGAACAGTAGATAGAATACAGGAAAAAAAGAAGGAAAAAAAGAGGTGAGCCGCATGAAGAGGTGTGACACACAGGGATACATCTATTCTGAAGCCAGTACTGTGAACAGAGTGCAATGCAGATTTTTGAACACAGGAAAAAAGTGAAAGATATGACATTTTCTATGAATTCTTTTTCTCCCAGCACTTGTCCGCACTCAGATCAAATGCAAACGTTAACCAGCTGAATCAGGTGCCAGCAGTGGGTCCCGACAGTAGTTTCAAGAGTTCTCTTGTACCAATTTATCCAGCTATCTGACTTAACTTTTTAGCTGAGTTGGCTTGTTTGCAGCAAACTTGGTTATGTCAGTACTTCCTGGCAATAGTTCAGACATACCCAAAAGGATGAAGTCATCTGAGTCTAAGCATCCATTGCCCAGGTTAATGCAGAAAGCTCTAACAAGCTTAAACAAACTGCAACACCTAGGCAGAACAAAAAAAAATAAGAGGGGAAATAATCAGTTAATGGGTTTTGTTTCCTAGTATCTTTCAATTCTCCACAGTTTTCACTTTGCTTCAGTTTTCTCTCTTGTGTGCTAATATGTCATTAAATCTGTTTCTGTAACTCAGGACTGGAATGTGCACATAGAGTTTTGCAGGTTAAGATGCCCCTGTGTAAACTAGTCTTTTTTTGCATTCATTTCACTATTTTTTCAATGAGGATATGATTTATTTACAAAAATTTGTCATGATTCTACTCCTGATTGTAAGAAATGTCTTATAAAAAAAAATCATTGGCTGAACTGCACACATTTGATTGTATCATTAGGAATACTCAAGAGAAATGCAACAGTAAAACAGAGTAATGCACAAGTTAATCTTACCATCACAATAATAAACATAATAAGAGAATACCTGTTCATGAGCAGGGGACTTCCTTAGTAATAATCACCAAAATGTTTGCATATTCTGCACATTTTATGAGACTGCTTTTGCCAAATTCATGTGTTGAGTGCTTTGTATGCCACAACAATTAGTAATATACAGGTTTACAACTGCTCTCATTAAAAACTGAAAGTGTAAAGTAAATCTAGCTGTCAGCTGAAATGTCTTCCTGGGAGGAGAGGTGTGCTGCTGTGAAAACGTTCACATCGTATGCTGTTTACAGCCCTTATGTGAAAAATACACTTCTTTATGGTAACTGGAACTTGTAAGGAATTTTCAATGACTAAAGCAGGCTACAGAAGAAGCATTGCTGTGAATGGATAAATCTCTGCATTCCAAACAGTCCTGATGAATACATACACTTTGGGAGAACTCAAATTTGTCCCAATGTGGAGAAGCTGGGGCTTGCTGAGGCCAACAACACCCTGGGGTGCATTAGGGGTGGTGCCACCAGCAGATGGAGGGAGGTGATCCTTACTCTCTACTCATCACTGGTGAGACACATCTGGACTGCTGTGTCCAGCTCTGGGCTCCACAGTGCTAAAAAAATATGAACTTACTGGAATGAGTCCAGCACAAGGCCACAAAGATGATGAAGGGACTGGAGCATCTTCGGCATGAGGAAGGGCTGGGGCTGTCCAGTCAAGAGAAGAGAAGGTTCAGGGGTATCTTATCAATGTGTACAAATACCTGATGGAAGGTAGCAAAGAAGGCTGTGCTTTTCTCAGTGGCATACAGTAATAGAACAAGAGACAATCAGCAAAAATTAAAATACAGGAAATTCCACTAAAATCTGAGAAAAGCTTTTCTTCTGTTAAAATGGTCAAACACACTAAAACAGGTTCCCCAGAGAGATTGTAGAGTCTCCATCCTTGAAGATGTCCAAAACCTGTCTGGACAAGGCTCTGAGCAACCTGCTCCAGTTTACCCTGCTTTGAGTGAGGGAAATTGGACTAGACGACCTCCAGTGGTCCCTTCCAGTCTCAAGAGTTGTATGATTCTGTAAGTCAATAAAAAAAAGCATATTCAGCACCCACTTTCCAGTGTAACTAGGCACCTCTCATGCAGTGTGCCTCAACTTGAGGCACATCTCCTGATAACAGGCCTGCTACAACCCTCAGCCAGTGGCAGCAGGCAGTAATGATGCCTCACAGCAACCTGCCTGGTCATGGGCTTGCACGAGACAAGTGCCTTTGGACTGCTGGGCATTTCAGAAGGGCATGGGTGTTGAGGCACAGTATGTCAGTACGAGAAAATGCATTCCCATTGAAGTGAAGGAGCGATGTGGACCTGAGCTCCAAGGAGAGCAGGGTGCTCTGCGTTCTGGACAGGACTCTGACACAAGCTTGCCTTTGGCACCAGTGTAGGTGCAGCCTGAGAGTACAGACACATCTTGCATTTCGCAAGCCATATTTAAAGCAAATGAAAGAGGACGCAAAAATAAAAATGTTTAAAGAAGGAGGAAACACTTTACCATCAGTAATTAGAAAGTGTAAAAACCTCTTAATTATAGGAACTACAGGTTCTGCTCTCAGTTTGATAAGAAAATCACACTCTCACCAGTGTCACTGGGAGTTACGGGCATTGGCAGATGCGTCTAAGGCTTTCTGCACAGCACAGTCTGTAAGATTCTGTAAAACACCTGCATACAGTTTTCATTTAATCACTCCTGTCCCCAAGCCCAGCTTTCCCAGTGATTTGCTTACCTATAACCTGTCTGTGGTATACATCATGAAAGAAAACTTCTGAGGGAAACTCTCTGAGGTCTATCTGCAATAGAGAGACAACTATAATATCCTTCCTTCCTTTGTCCCACAGAGTCCTGTTACTCTCCCTAAGACATATATCCATTGTGAGTTTTGCTGCCATTTGCTTTCACTCAGGCCTGTGCCTTGCTGCTGTTTAATTTCCTGGTATAGGCAGTGACACAAATTAAGGAAACCATTACTTATTTTTATATTGCTATCACCAGCAAGAGTCTATTGCTACCTCTATGTCTGCAAATAAACCAGAGCCCATGCACACACTCCAGCATTGGTCCATAGTAACCTGTACCTCTAGGCAGTCAGCACAGTCTCTGGCATGACTCAGGAGCAGCACCCAAATTTCACTGTCCCCCTGAGGCTGAAGTCTGGAAGCAGCTGACCAGCCCTCTCCCATAAGGTGGTGTAAAATTGTCTCCTCTGAATAACATGCATGAGGCCCTTCATTAAGCTTATCGAAATATACGATCCTTGCCCAGGGTAGAGTTTAATGTCAGGAAAAGCAGACCATGGTGGTCAACATCGCTTCCTTCTGCCTCTCGGTTTGCTCTGTGGGTACTTCTCTTGTATTAGAAAGGCTGAAACAGGGTTGCAGGCAGGCTGACAGGGTGCCTACCTGCTTTGTTCTGGCAGCTGGCACTCGGTTGCAGCTGGGGTCCTGTTGGGAAAGGGCTGCCAGGACCTCCTGTGGGTATTGAGATGGAGAAACATTCTGACGCTCAAGTCAGGGTGGGCAGAGCCAGGGGTGAACGGGAGGGGTCTGGCAGATCAGAGTTTCTTAGGGATCCAAGCTCAGTGCAGTGCTTGCCATAGCTGTAGTTTCTGGCATAACTTTGTCTGGACAACGAGCAGGGGGAAAGTTCTTTACAAAAGTTGTTTACAAAATTTTTTTATAGTTGTTCTGGATTATCTCAGCCAAAAGACCTGAATTTTCACTGTCAGCAAAATTATTCTATTTCGGTTTGAGCTAAATAGTTGAGACCTACCTTTAGAAATAGAAAGGTTTTTGGGTATTTTTGGTAGGTTTATTTTAGGAAAGGTGCAAGCAGAACAAGAAGGCCAATGTGATACTGCATCACCAAGGCAAATATGTTGTAAAAGAAGTTCAGAGGCCAGGGCATGTAAAGAAAACCAGACTAGCTCTGCAGCCAAAGAGAAGGCTCTTGAGTGCTGAGAGAGGTTATCAGCATTCTGGGGAGAATACACACAGAAAGGGCTGGCCAGAATAAGGAAGGCCAAAAAAAGAAAAAAAACCCAATAAAACGTTGCAAAAGACAAGCAGTGATTCCTGTAATAGATTTAAGTAATAGACAGGTGGAGTAAAATTGCTTGGTTTTCCAGGTTAAAAAGGAAGAGGTGGAAAAACTTAGCAAGACAAAAATGTAAGGAAAGATGTTCAGGTAGACACCTTAGTTGAAGATAACCATTACGGTAAACAACTATATTCTATGGATATGTTTATAAAATATTTCTAGATACCTGTAGTGGTCCCAGTTTCCTGTTTTTCTAAGCATTAGTTCTTTACATACAAAAAGGAGATGAAAATAAGGTTAATTTCGAAGGCCACACCCAAGTAGATGATTGTGGTACAAAATTTGAAAAATGATATAACTATCGTGAAGTCTGGTTTTTTTAACAGTTGTTTTCATCTCAGAATGACAAACCACTATAGCATTTAGTCTCACACCACCTAGGTGGATATGTTTGATCAGTTTAGTTTTCATTTACTGCATAAAAAGGAAAACACTCAAGTTTAAATAGACAGGCGAAGTTGTGTTTAACCTGCTTTTGAATACAATTTCTTATCTATGTTGCTGCAGTAAGTCTGAATTGTGATATCTCAGAAAATTCTTTCAGAACGCACAATGCTCAAAAACATAATCTTCAATTTCACCTCAAGCTCAGAAACAATAACGTTCACATTTTTATTGCAATTGTTCTTCCATAATTTATAGTGAACGTAACTGGACTGAGAATCTCATAATAATGTGAACAGATGTCTTGACTTGTAATATGTTGTTCCATATTAGATGCTATTTTTATTACCATTGAAATGGACCTTTATTGCATATCTCCTTCCCTTGAACGATGAAACAATTTAGAAGTCCAGAAGCAGTATCTGACAGATAAAAGAAATCCAGATGGGAAAAAGAAAAACTCTTTCAGACAGATTGAAAGAATTGAGGTTGTTCAGCCTGGAGAAGAGAAGGCTCCAGGGAGACCTTATAGCAGCCTTCCAGTATCTGAAAGGGGCCTACAGAAAAGCTGAGGAGGGACTTTTTACAAAGGCAGGTAGTGATAGAAGGAGGGATAGTGGCTTTAAACTGGAAGAGGGTGGATTTAGATTAGAGATAAGGAAGAAATTCTTCTCTATGAGGGTGGTGAGACACTGGCACAGGTTGCCCAGGGAAGTTGTGGATGTCCCTTCCCTGGAAGTGTTCAAGGCCAGGCTGGACAGGGCTTTGAGCAACCAGGTCGAGTGAGAGGTGTCCCTGCCCATGGCAGGGGGGTTGGACTGGATGATCATTAAGGTCCCTTCCAAGATAAACCATTGTATGGTTGTATTGTTCTATGTATCTCCCATCAGAGAGAAATGCCTTAACTTTATGAATGAACTGTGTTTTGCATTGTAGAATGAAGCTACCTCCTCAACATTTCTTGGAATTTCCCATTACAAATTCAACAGCACATGACAAGATAAATCAACCAAAACAACAAGGGTCATCATTGTCCACTGGGTATTTCCCATGAATGGTTTTTGACTTGACAGAAAATTCATTGTCTATCATAGAAGCTTTAGTGAAAAGGAACCAGAGAGTCATTAAAAAAATTTAATAAGACTTGAAAACACACCTAATAGAATTCAGTATTGCTAGTATCAAGGAGGAGAATACCTTAGTCTATTTTAGAAGGTGTTGGCAGAAGAGATGGGGAAACAAGTAACATCAGACTCTGTCTTCTACAGTGATGCACAGATTTACCTAAATTAGACAGCATTTGGTGCCTGCTCCTCACTAAAGGACTTCATAATGGCAGTTCATCCCACTGTAATTAAATTCTTCCTTTTGACAGGTCCACAGAGGTAAATTGAGTTCTCTGGATGCAGACGTAGAGTCTCCCCAAAGTAACACTGCGTCACTGCTCAGCTGAATGCACTCCTTAGTTGGCCACAGCACTGCCAAAAATCAATGCATTCTTCGTGTCTATGGGACACCACTGTGCATTGCCCCAGTGCATTTGGTGAATTTTTCTGTCTTTCAATACATTGTGAGAGAAGCGAATTACTGATACACAGTGAGCTGTTGCCAGAAGGAAAGTAGTAAAATCATTATTAGGTTTTTCATAGGGAAACCCTTTGGGTATTGTTTTCAGAGAGATAAGAAGTTCAATTTAATTACTGAAATCACTTGTCCGAAACATGTCCCTATCTGTAGCACAGCAGAGCTAGGTAAGCGCTTATATCCTGCTGTGGCAGCTCGGTGAATCAGAACGGTCAATCTCCCTACTCTCCATTGCTGTGCCTACTATCCATCCCTAAAGCTGTCACAACAAATCAACATTAAAGAGAATGAGGCAATCTGGAGAGAGATTGAGAGGACTAGAAGAACGGCTTAATGGGCAAGACACTAGAACTACTGAAAGCAAGATAACGAATGGGCACTGATCCTGAGAAAGCACAATGAGCCTGTATGCAGAGTGTCACAGGTAGAGCTCAGACAGGTAAGACACCTACCAGGAAATACAGACACTTTATCTTATGGGAAGGAAGGTAATCAACCAGAGCCATTACAGTCTGATTTCATGATAGCACTGGGCTTTGGAACAAGTTTTTTCTAGAACATGTTTTTTCTAAAAAAGCATTTCACTGGCCATTACTTTACTCTTGGAATAAAGACCAACTCAGCTTTCTATCTTATATTAAGGCATATATCCAAATATTCATGAGACAGAGGAGGTCTTGGGAGAGTGGAAAAGTAGTGAGAACTAAAGAAAAGGGATAGCAAGCTTCCACAGCTGTACAGCAATGGTAGTTTCCAGTACACAGTAATACTACAATTAAAGCTGCTCAAGTGGTAGTCTCTTGATATACGTGCTGATTCTAATGGTGAATATACTATAAAGAAGTACAAATTACAACTATTTATATACTTTCACAAATAAAAAAAAAAGAAAAATACATTTGAATTACGTCTTACATTCCTACATTTTGTTTCTCAGTGGAGCCTCTGTGTTGCCAGTTACCAGAGTGCTCTTCCAACAGCGATTCTAAGGTTGAGCAATTCCCTTTTTGAACATACAGACTACAATATAAACAAGCAAGGACACAATTACTGTAGAAATATTTCCTGACATGAATGTTCAGTAAGAGAGTCTTGGAGGATTAATGATGTTCTGTGTGCATGTGCACATATTCATGTGTGGTATGAAAAGCCACAGGTGTATTATTGAAATCTGCTTTTGAGAGTTTCACAGAATGGAAATTCAAATGCTCACATGGGTGAAAATTCATATTACGGCCATAATCTAATTCAGCTGATTAGGATACTGCATTAGCTATAATAGCTTCAATATCCTGTACCACTATTAAATTAACACAAAAAGCAAGCTAAATGAAAATATAATGTAATTAACATCAACACAATTGAGACCCAACCCCCATCACTGAATTATCCAGATCAGCTGTATTCCATCGATTATAACCATTAATCACACTCTGGCACATTATTATTTTGTTCTCTCAGGGCTATGGCCTTCTTTTAAACTCATTAATTTTTATTCTCGGAATTTCTGTGCTGGTTCAGTTGCAGCATTCTTATCTTAAATTTTAGAACAATTTTATATCCCTGAATGGGACTGATGGTGCAATTTCTCTATACTCCCTGTGCTAAGCTGGAAATGGTACAGAAATAATAAATTGGTGATACGTGGTTGTTCTACACTTATGTTATTTTTAGTCTGTCTCTTCTGTGTCCTCATCATTTATTGTTTCTGCTGTTTCTCTCTCTGCCTTCCATCTTCTGAAGCGTTCAAAAAGAATTTATTGTTAGTTTTTGTGCCTTTATAAATTAATACTCATATGCTGTGTGGACAGTCCTAGCATGGTTTTACATTTCGCCTGCCAATATTGATCATTGTTCCAAATTTCTGAAGGATCACAGTGTTCTTTGCTCTTCCTTTTCTCTTCTATACCACTCTTCAGCCATGCTAGCTCCTTCCTGGCCTTTCTGAAGTTCTTTGCAGTAAGTGGCACACATTCTGGTTTTCCAGTGTGATGTTCAGAATGTTCTCCATGCTGTAAGGGAAGGTGGTTTATTCCACTGATAGCTTCTTTTCTAAAAATCATAGTCACAGAATCACAGAATCACAGAATATTAGGAGTTGGAAGGGACCTCGAAAGATCATCCAGTCCAACCCCCCTGCCAGAGCAGGATCACCTAGACTAGGTCACACAGGAACGCATCCAGGTGGGTTTTGAATCTCTCCAGAGAAGGAGACTCCACAACCTCTCTGGGCAGCCTGGTCCAGTGCTCTGTCACCCTCATAGGAAAAAAGTTTTTCTTTATCTTCAGATTGAACCGCCTATGCTCCAGCTTGCTCTCATTTCCCCTTGTCCTGTCATTTGCTATCACTGAGAAGAGCCTGGCTCCTTCCTCCTGACACTCTCCCTTTACAAATTTGTAAACATTAATGAGGTCACCCCTCAGTCTCCTCTTCTCCGAGCTAAAGAGACCCAGCTCCCTCAGCTGCTCCTCATAAGGGAGATGCTACACTCCCTCCATCATTTTTGTGGCCCTGCGCTGGACTCTTTCAAGCAATTCCCTGTCCTTCTTGAACTGAGGGGCCCTCAGAAAAGGATTCAGATTGGAAGCTCATCTTGTAGAGCCACCTGCTCCAAGCAAAGGTAACTATATAGCTAGATCAGTTTGGCCAAGGCCTTGTCCCATATGGTTTTAAAAACTTCCAAAGATGGAGATTCTATCACCTCTCTAGGCAGTGCTCAAACCTGCTTTTAGTAAAGATTTCCTCATGTCCAACCAAAATTTCATCAGCTACTACTTGTAGCTGTTGTCTCCCACTCTTACGCTGCACTCTGTGAAGTGCTGCACTTCTGCTGATAGCATCCCTCTTGAAACTGAATGGATGCAGTGGATTTCTTTGTTGCTCCCACACTCTGCATATGTTACGATCACTGTTGCAGGTTGACTATTCGACAGTAATATTCTGAATCTCGTGCGCTGCTCAGAACCAGGCCAACAGATGTTGATGGTATCTAAATATTAGTCATAGTCTGTGACATTTAAGTAGATTATGTCATCTATTGTCCTTCCTGAGAGTGCTGATGACCCTGATGTACCTAGGTAAAGTGTCTGGTCAATACACACTCAAACACAATAATCCTCCCTCTAACTAAAATAAGCCCAGAGCTCTCACATAAAATAGTTTCCTTTCACAGAAAATGCAATAATTCCTTAAAAGCTACCTTTCTCCCCTGTTTTTGCAAATGCAAGTATATTTATTGCTGTATTGCAGGTGGTAAAAGTATCTGAAGAGAAGGACAGCAGACCATATTTTAAATATCCAGAAATAAATAAGCTGGATCAATACACTGTAACAGATTGTTTTGCTCATTAGAAGGTAAAAATAAAAAGGAAACTTGTCAATCTACCAAAAATCTAGCCTTTCAATAAGGATATAATTGCAACATGCTGTCAAAAACAACTTTGAATTTAAATTCACAGCAGCTGGTACTCAATACATTTCATGACAGGTCATCAAAGATAAAAATTTACCTCTACATGCTACTTTTTCCATCTCTGTCAGATATTTCAAAACATCCAGGATTTTTAAAGAAATACTAACTCTTTCAGGTTAGAATAACACACAAATCATGTCTTTATCTTAATTGGAGTCTTTTCCTTTGCAGGAAAAACAGAAAAATGCTTCATTAAGAGGAATACTTCACTCTAACATTTGCTACTGTGAGTCACAATCCTTTCCTAACCCACCCCTTACAGCCTTGACTAGTCCTTGGCTTTGTCGTAGCTTTTCAGTAGCAAAGTATGTCTTTAGTAATAGATTATTTGCTTCCTTCACTGTAAATAACATGTAATATTTAGCAATATTTTCTAGAAATCAACAGACTGTGGATACCATCTTACATGTGAATGTTTCTTAAGCACTCAAACATACAAATCTAGAGATAATTAGAAAGACAGAGGATAGTAGTACTGATTAGATCTTGCGAAGATCACTGCAATTTTGCTCTGCAGCTCACTATTAAAAAACTTATTATCTTTTTCATAATATCCTCATTTTAAAGGAACAACAAATGGTTGGTTTTTTTTCCACTTGGAAAAGTCTCTTTTGATATTTCCTATCCCTCCAAATATCTAGAATAGTATAAAATACCTCAGGTGGCTAGCCTCTTCATTTGAGATAATTTACAATTTCATACAAAATCATGGAAAGCTGGAACTAGAGAGGAAAGAAGCCCTGCTTCCCACGGGTAGCTGTCAGGCATCTATAGAAGACTGCTAGAAGGCCAACTGATTAGAAGGTTTTCATATGCTCCACTCTTCTATCATAAAGATTGTTGAATGATTAAAACTTCCCTTTTTTCTTATTCCCACTCTTGTGTTCTGTACCCATCTCCACTTTGTGCTGCAACACCTTTGTTGATCCACTTTGTCATTTGCCAAAAACCGTAGCGGTGGGGGATACGTCACAGGTGTGGTTAAGAATAACAGCTAGCAGCTGAGGTTTGCTTAGATGAGGAGGTTGTACAAGATGTCCAGAGATCCCTTCTAGGGTAACTCTTCCTATAGTTTTATGAAAATGTAGAAAACTATTTCAAAGACTAAGTTCAGGTCGGGAATCCAGACTGAACTTGCTGCAATCTGTTACTCATAATTGGATGTGTGATGTTATCATTGTCATGATGCTGCTTTTCTTTTTTTTTTTCTTTTTATTTTAAATCTTAAAAAATTCAAGTGGTTGCTCCTGTCATTGCTGCTCTGCTGAGGGGAAGAGAAGTAACAGGTAGGGTTGAAAGAAAGTAATTGCAACTGCACCACCTGCACCTCTATTCAGTACTCGTGCCAGGGCCTCAAGGCTCATAAGGGAAGGTGAAATCTCAGAGAATTACTGTAGAACTGTAAACCTTCAGAAAAACACAAATCCTTAGTAGTGAACTGGCAGCTCTTTTTACGAGTAAATTAACAAAACCATGGTGCTTTTGGAAGTTTGAGGCCAATACAGCAAATATCATGTTGTAAAATCACCACTTGAGCTGCCTTAGCTATGCTAGTTTCACTAAAAAAAGCTCCTACGTTAATTTAATTAACATTTTCATTATTAAATTTTATTTTTCAAGATAAAGAATACTCAATTGCTAAGAAAACCTCTTGCCTTTATCTTATGTTTTAAGATTGTACTTTATTACATGATTCATCTAGTAGCTGGGTAACATTTATGGGAAGGTCTGTTTCATCAGTACTGAAAGTAAAATATGCTTTTCAGTTAACAAGTACAAGACCTAATTTTTGTCAGTTTCCGTTTATTAAATATTTATGCCACAGAATTTCTTCTTTGCTTTTCTCATAAGTCTCTTTGCAGCTTTTTGTGGACAGACTTAGAATTAAGAAATTAAATACAGAGCAGTGTTCTTCTGACATGAAATCTCTGACCTGGAGGTAAAGTGACATTGTTTCTGCTTGAGGACCAGTTCAGCTAATTGCTGAGTGATGGCTGTGACACAGCTGGTACACGACTTTGTTCCCAAGGTAACTCTTCCATACAAAGTGATTCAGAATCAATCATTTGTTTTATAGGGATACAGCAGGTGTTATGTGCTGCACATGGGGAAAACGGACATTTTTACTGAGAGGGTCATCCCTTTATTAAAATATCCTTTTATCTCCCTTTGTGATGTAGAAAGTATTTTCGGTATTATAGCTGAAAGGAACAAAAAGTTTCAACAGGAATGATACTCAGGAATTTCTCCTTTGCTTAACGTGAGCTCCCTGGGACTAAGATGAACCTAAAAAGCTGTAATAAAGTTGCAAAGAAATACCTTTTTATTTTCTCTTACCTTCAACAAATTCATACAGCCTTTCCCTGTGCCCTCACACTCAAGAGCATTGGTTCACAGCAACAGTCAATAAGTTACTCTATATTTACAACACACAGCAGAGACCATCTTATTAAATGAGAATGTTAAGCAGTTCATTCCCAGAGAAGTCTGCTGGATTTCTGTGCTTCCAGTCAGGGAAGATGGGCCGCATTTATAGTGCTAGAATTATTGCTGGAGAAGGCAAAAACTTCTACACAAACAATTACACGTGCCTTCTTGTTCTTGAGACAATACCAGAAAAAGAAGAGGTAGAATTTATTCCTCTAACATGGATGAAGAAAGCCTAATTTTTCATGTTTGAACATGAAACACTTTTAAACACAGACCCTAGCCCCAGTGTATCATGTATCTAGACAATGAAATAATATCTTAACAAAATGAGTTATCTGTAAGGCTGAAACAAGGACATGGTCTTTGAATTGTTGCTCACTTTGGAGCTGTGGAAAACATTCCTAGATTTCCATGATGTTTTACATGCAGGTATATCCCCCAGAATCTGACTTATTTCTGAGAAAAAAAAAAAATTAAAAAATTTGGAGATGGCACAAAAGAAGCATTTCTATGTTTGGTGAACTAAGAAATTATTCAGAGCTGCATAAAAAGTTATTCTTTTGATTATTTTCTAAATATTTTCAGTTGTTTGGTGTTTTTTATGATTTTTTTTTAATAAGAACAGCACAAAAGGCTTCTTCATTTGTATTAAATCTGGATTTTTTAGCTCAGAGCTGTGAAGAATGTCTATGATTGAATTTCATGAAATTGACTTTTCTCTTAAAGCTTGTTCCTGTTTAATGCAACCACATGCCACCATTAGCATAAAATCCTATGAGACAGAGAACATCCTGTCAGATTAATTTAAAGCTATGAGAAATCCCTTTCAGATTTATTACCATTTTGCAAGTTTAAAAATTAGTTATAATTTTTGGCTGCTCTATTACTTGGTAATATTCCTTATAATTTCAATTACTTCCTTGACATTATTTTCTTTTTTTCTTGAAGGAATGCCTTTGTTTCTTAATGGCTCATGTAAAGGTGTATGTGGTCGGTTAGCCTTGGCATCCTAAAGCAGAAGAAGCGTGTTATCAGGTGTGGCAGCATCTTGGTGGGGGGCAGAGGTGGGGGGAAGAAGCTGCACAGATCCCAAAGACTTCTGCTCTCATCTCTGCTGCTCTTGTGAGATAGACCTTGCAGTAGACTAGGTTTTATTAAGATTGTATGTATAGTAACATATCACATCAGGTGAATAATATGGTCCTCGATCTGGTTTACAGATAACTTACTGGACCTTTTGGCTTACTAAAAAGCTAATACTAAAAGCCTTCCAATTCAGAAATTTGGTCCCACTGATAATTATCTCATTCTAACTTAGAGGCTCTATAAGTGTAATTCTGCACTTGGAGTTCTTGTATTTCCTCATTTGGAATAAAAGTTTATTACATCTTTTGTTGTTCATTACAGTGAAAGTCCTGAATAGAAAAGCTACATATTTTGCATTTGATGGGATTAAAACGCTATCTGGAAGTGACACACCTTTCAGGATTAGGTTTACAAAATGTACTTGCAGGATATTTAAAAAAAAAAACCAACCAGGATATGTAAAAAACCAGTCACCCTTACATAAGATGGGACTGAGTCATTGTTAGGGTTAAAGAATGCAAACATCTAAGAATAATTTAAGTCAATAAATAGACTCATATTGATTTTAATTAGCACAATTAGCAAGGCTCTGAAGATTCAGAAGAGAAAAGTCTATTGCTCTGAAACACCCAGGACCTAAGACATCACAGCTCATTCCAGCAAAGACCTTTGCAACCTTTGGCAAAGAGGAGGATCAGTACCTCAGAGAGGGCAGATGAGAGGCAATTTAGTCCTACACAGGCTGCTATTAGGCCTGTGGCTATAACTACCAGTAAAACTACAGGAGACTTGACTCATTCGGGGGTTAAATCTGAAACATTTACATGTCAAAGAAGATTCTGAGCTTATTTTTTATTGATACTCACCAAAATGAAGAAGCTCAGCTATAGCTTGCATAGTAAATGAACCTCAGAGATTTAGGGGAGCAAGATGTTGCTTAATAACAGTTGTCTCCATGTATCAACTGTAAGGAATGGTAAAGCAGAGCTAATGTATGCATTTATATATTAATTGATACATAAAGTATTACTAATCAGTAACATTAGTATCAATAATTAGCTTACTATTAAAATGAATTAGTGTGCACATATAGAAGTACATTGATTCTGTAGTAAAAATCTTTCTGTAGTTATTTAAGACTCTCATGCATTTCTATTACTCTATGGATGCAGGCACTATTTTTTGTGAAAGTCCTAGCTTTTTGGAAAAAACTACCTTGAAACAAAAGATTAAAGCATCTAACTTCTCATCCATTCCACATAGGTTTGTAAATTCAATTCTTTTTGTCAATCTCAATCTTGCTTCAGTCACTTAGTGACTGTCTTGTGTTAGAATCAAATAATTATTCTCTTCTTTTAATGGTATATGTGTGATTCTGACTTAATTTTGCTTACACTGATGAGATCTAAAGATGCATTGTATCTATCTTTTAAACTATTAGAACATGAAGTATAGGCAAATCAAAGAGAAAGGTGACAGCAAAGAAATGTGTTTCTATTGTATGTCAACAGTCTCAATAAAAAACTAAACATTTCTTTTAATTGACAAAAGTAAATGTGGACTGGCTTTTACCTTTCTTGCCCTTACAGGGCTCATAAGGTTAAGATTAAGCCTCTGGTTCTGCAAAATCCCGGTGTGAATTAAGTATATCAGTAATCAAATAATGCAAATCACACCCTATTCTGCATTCTGAGCATCAGCACTATTTATTTCTTTCAAAACAACCCCATCAGTACAAACTGGCTGAAATCCATAAAGCTGCACACATTATGCATGGCTTAAATAAGCCTGCAGAGGTGTTATTACATAAATGAGGCCTGGCTCAAATGGAGCTCCTATTGACCTCAGATTATGACAGTGGAAGCTAAAGCCTGTCACCGCTATATTTCTTCCCAAATGCACAAAGCAAGCTAAGTTTTTTTTAAAAAAACTAATACACAATTTTCAGTGCATTTTTATAGATCTTTGTTTCCCATTTCTTTAATATAAGAACATTTTAATATAACTTACAAGTTCTAGAACTTACTGATCGCTGAAAGTTGGATTTTTATAGAGGAAACAATTCTAGCTGTACAGAAGCATTGATACTGGCATTGTAATCTCCTAAGAATCCCCAGTATAAGGGACAAATTTTCTCACTATGCCACTCTCAAGAGACATTAATCCTTTCACTCTCTTGATGGTTTTAAATATCTTACTTTTATTTTGTGCTACCTTTTGTATCACCAAATATGTATCATTACACGTAGGCCCTATTATTAATTTCCACCTTTATTCCACATTTGATCCTTTCATCTCATGTGCTTATTTGCTGTCTTTCATTTCTAGTAAAACTCACCTGTCTTGACTTTGCACATGGTATGGCATACTTACTCTTACCAGTGATATTTGCAACATATTTCCTTGCAGCTTGTGGCAGTTCAGTGTAATGAGGCTCACATCAGGATAACCCAAGTAACTCGGCCTTAGACTGAATACGATGTTCAGTGAAAAGCTGAACATTCACTCACAGCACTGCCCAGCTGATAGGATGCAGTCATTTGAGCTTGTCACTGTCAATGCACTTTGCATCTCAGCAGAGCTAAGAAAGAGGGCTTAGTCTAAATGCAGAGAATTACGGATGGCTTTAAAAAAATAATATTTTTATTTATTTCTAGATTTGAAAAATAGATATTCCCAGTGTGGCTCCAAAACAAACAGCTAATTCCTTGCTTGGGCCTTCGTTTTACTTTTATCTCTTTTCCTGTTTTTCTTACCCTTGTTTAACAAAAAAACCAAGCAAATCAATGCATTGATTTTCTGCAAAAGAATGAGTTTCTACTGGTGTTTCAGGTGCTTTTGAACTGAGAACTGTAGCACTTTATTTATTTTTTAGTTTTTCATGTAAGTAGATCATAGCACTCTCTGGTGGTCTTAACTGGAAGGAAAAGCAAGCATATCCTTACCTTACAATGACATCACCCAGCAACTTCAGCACTCCTGTGTGCATCCCATCAGGTCACATGGACTTGTGTCTGTCCACTTAGTTTAAATATCCCCTACCCTGATAACTCAAATGACTGTTAAGTCTTTCTTGCTCTAGACTCTCCCACTGCTATCGGTGGCCTGGTGTTCCCGAAGGCTGGACTTACCAGTAAAATCTGAGGCAAGACGCACTGAATATTTTGTTCTTTTCTGTGTCCCCTGACTTGCCCCATGCAGCACTGTTTTCCCTAGTCATCTGTTTGCTGATGATACATCAGTAGAAGCCCTTCTTGTTGCCCTGCATGTCCCTTTCCAGATTCAACCACAGATGGGCTTTGGCTTTCCTAACTCTGCCCTTGCAGTCTCAGAGAGTCTCTGTATTCCTTCTAGGTGACCTGTCCCTGCTTCCACCTCTTGCGCACTACGTTTTTATATATGGTATTAGTCAGGAGCTGTTTGTACTATGCCCTTGTTTTAGTCGAAACCTTCATGCAAGCTGCTGGCTACGTTTGCTTGAATTCCTGCATGTCTTGAGCTTCAAGACCACAACCTGTAATTTTTCTTGTTCCCTCCTCTTAGGATCCTGAACTCCACCATCTCATGGTCATGGCAGCTAAGGCTGTCCCTGACCTTCAAATCCACAAGATTGTGGTGCTTTCAAAGCTCCAGGCTTGGGCAAATACTGCTGTGGAAGAGAGGGTCTTAAATGCTCGTACAAATGGACAATATACAAGTAAAGGCATAAGGGGGTTTGCAAGTACTGTAAAACCTTGTTTTTACTTCTTTATCAGTCTTGAGATGCTACCACTCTTGGGATACAGTAAGTAGATGCAAACATCAAGAAGATTAAGGTAAGTTATCTTTCTTGCAGACAAGTGTTCTGGCTCCATTATTAAAACTGACAGCTAATTTTCATTTATATGCTTGCTATGAGATGTGCTTATATTTTTATTTTCATTGTGTTGATACTGTTAAAAGCTACATTTTTCATTCTCACTTCTTTGTGTTTAATTGACCAGAGTTCAGAGTTTAGCTTTAAGATTTCTTACTATTGCATTAAGGATGTCATACCCTACAAGACACAATGCCCAGTTCTACAAAAAAATTGTTGTGCCAAATCAAATTAGCAAAGATTTTTTTGATGAATTAACCTTGTCATGGCAGAACATACACTGCACCTGCTGTTCTGCTTTAGTGCCAGACTTTGGCCCTCCTACATTAAAGTCCTAGGTTGTTTTGCTGATCCTTTTAAGCTCAATTTTTCATCCTTGTGTTCAGACATAACTACCTCCAGATGTCTAAGATTTTCCTGTCTCATTTATATGTATGATTTGGCTCTTCAGTTTGTTCTTTCATCATTCTCAGTACTTTCTCTGAGAATGCAGAGCTCTGCAGCAGAAGTTTGATTTTTCCCTTGTACCTTGCTTTACCTCCAAGGAGCCTTGCAAAAGTTGCTGTTCCAGAGAGGAAAGAAAGGCTGGTCATTGGAGCCCATCACCTACAGAAACAGAAGGTTATTTAACAATCTAGCTGGGAAAGAGCATTAAAAACTTTAATTTTCATGCTTAAGAGATCTGATCCCCAAGGCAACATAAATCCCCATCTTGGGGAACTGAAAAGCAGTGTTCTGATATGGTGGTGATTCACACATTCCCTCCACTTCTGGCAGTTACCTGTGAAGAAAAAGCACAGGAGAAGGAGAGGTTTTGCCTTTGCTGCATCTCCCTCGCTGCCTGGAGGGACACAGTGTGACAGCAGGAGGAATACAGATGGTGAAGCAGTGCCAGGGTAAATTTAAGGAGTCCGTAATGGGTTTCAGGCAGGCTAGAGACCTGAACTGCAGATCTGGCATAAATTGTCATGGCTGACTCTACTTGCTAATCTCACCAAATACTTGGTTATGACATTATTTCCTGCCTTTGGGTACCAAGGGCCTACAGCACCTCCTATGCTCTTCAGTCACCACTGCCCTTGGACAAAATCCTAGCCTACAGCATCAAAGGCTGGCTGCCTATTTAGTGGCCATTCCTGGATGATATGCTTTTGAGACAAGAGGAGTCACAGGTCTCCTGCTCCACCACCAGCACTAGCTGCATCTGCCCTGAGAACAGAGGCAGGTATAAGAAGTATCTTTTTCCCTCTTGCTGGTAAGGGAGGGAAGAGGAGAAAACTTGGACTCAGTTCTGGAGTCAGATGCTTCATGATACTGGGCAGCAAAGACAGAGGTTTGAAGTGTGGACCATCTGTCATCTCTTCAGCTGACAGCCTGCCACAAAAACAAATCAAAGCATCAGTAGCTGGAGAGTAGGTTTGCATGGCCAATATCCATATGAGATGGACTGCTGCCTTTCAAGTACAAGGAACATGACTGCAGCTATCACAGCAGGGCCCGCATGTCTCCTGACAAAGATCAGCTCTGGCGAAACATCCATCTGGTGTTCAAAACCCCCAGCTCTTCCTCCTGCTTCCAATATGGCAATCCCTCAATCTCTAGCCACCCATACAAGTTGGCCCAGACTAACCTGAGCAGAGTCCAATTGGCCTGTGGCATGCTGGAGGTGTGTGTACAGAGTTCATGCCTGACTCTTAGGTTTGGTGGCACCTTCTGTCTACCTAGGAAAGGAAAAAGGAAGCATGGTCTTAGAGGGCAGGGAGGAGAAACCTCTTCCAACAATTAACTAGGATAAAAACATCATTCCACAGGATTCTGGGCTTCTTTTGGAGCATGGCATAGTGTTGAGACTCTACACCAGGATGAGGTGTACTCCTCCTGCAGGAGGAACCCTGGTGGTGGTGCCTTAGGAAGGGCAGTCTGTGGTGATCACCCACTCCTGGATCTGACCAGACAGCAGCATTGCACAAACACGCCCACAGCAATGGGTACAATCTTCCTCTGTTACTGCACCTGAGTATAAGCATTCCTTTCCTGCTCCCAAGAAATCTGCCTGACAGCAGACCCGTGGATGAGATCCACCAGATACTCCCCAAAGTGGTGGGGGAAGTACAGCCTGTGGAGTGGGCTCAGTGACCACAGATCATCACTGACAAGCAGGTGGAAGACAGGGCTGCTCAAGAACTGAGGTGGACACCATATGGTGAGGTGGAAAGGGACCCATTCCTAGAGTTGAGAGAGGCAGAAAAGACTGAGGAACTTGCAGCGGGGTTGTGGCTAACATTGGCTGTGAGGAGCTATTGTCACAAACAGTGCTTCACCCAAGTGGTACCATGCAAATACAGCAGCATTTGTTGCTT
>NW_010203938.1:33382-48184 GCF_000695765.1 Mesitornis unicolor | reverse complement strand
AACCGCTCTGAGGTCTGAAGGGGTAATAGCCCATCATCTTCCAGGGCAGGGAAGTAGAATCATTTGAGTGCTGTGTCTGCCAAGCTTGATCTTGTCTGGGAGCTGTACATATCTGATCAAATTGTTCCTTAATAGTACCATGCATGCACTAGGAGGGAGTGTGGGACTTTTTTGCATGACATAACTGGTTGCTATGCAGCTGTATGCCTCTGCAGCTATTGCTTTTACTGCTGCAGTTGCTATAGGAGACTATCAGATGAAGTGATGAAAGATTCCCCCCCTCACTCCCCATGGCATATTGCCTGGCTTTGTGTATACTGCATACCAAGCATCTGATCCTAGCATAAATCTATCCCTGCTTTCTTTCTTCTCCCCCACTGGAAACCATGGAAACCAGCCTGACTTGGTTCTGCCATGGACAAAGAATAGAGGGGTGGCCCTTGCCTCTGTATACTCACTGTCATCACACCAGGCATACCCAGTCACCAGGGAGTAATATGTGGTCTAAGACCACTTGGATCCATTGCACTCCTTGAAGTTTTCAAGGCAGTGTCTGTATTTTAAAAACCTAGACTGCTGGGCTGAGACGCATATACTAATGGACCTGATAGTTGGCCAGGGGTTGTAAGGCTGATACTTTCTAACTCACGGAATGATTTGTTGAGCTGAAGCACTTTTGGGGTTGCATATAGGTGCACGCAATTAGTTTTCCTGGCTTAAATGAGGGCCCTCCATTTGCCTGGTCAAGAATAAACTTTGTGGCTTTGCATGCAATTACTGGCATTCATGTGAGTAGTGCAACTCCTTCCTTCACATGCACTTCATGTGAGAGGTCATTGAGAGGACACAGCCTTTTGTAGCATCCACACTCTCTCTTTGCCTTTCAAGCACACTGGGCCAAGAAGAGGCCTAGATGAAAAACAGGACCCTAAGAAGGAGCCACTAGATTTCAGCCATGGCTGTCAATGACCAAAGGCTCTGTATTATTATCAAACCAGAGTATCTGTTGTAGTTTATCATAGAATTGGGGATCCATGCTGAGCTACAACAGAACATGGGCTGCAATCTTGATCCTGCGTATGCCCCATTTTAAACACTTATAATTTTTCATGGCTGCCCATCCACATGCAGCTTATCTCTCCCAGCTGCTGATATAACTCTCCTTAGGTGGTGAGAGATACAACAGTTGGTACACAAATCTTTCTCCAAACCCTCAGTCTTATGAGAAATCTCAACGAAAAGAGACAACGGTTGCCATTTCCTTGGAGCACATAGTCCTTTGTTGTCCTATAATGAGAACAAAGGAGCATTTCTCCTTTGAGTTGACATTCCAGGAAGGGAGAAAAAGAGGTGTTTCTCTACTACAGTGCTAGGGCTGTGTTTAATGTGGCCCTAGGTGAAGTATAAACATGGAAGAGAGGATGCAGTGTCAAGGTGAGCTGGGACAAGTGTGAAAGACTGCCAGAGTGAAGATGACACAGTGGCAAGTCATTGTCCACACTGCCTACTAAGATTGTTCCAACATCCAGATCATGCCCAGGCATAGCTGACGAGTGTGCCAGTTGGAGTGGCTAAACACCTGTCACAGAGGCTTACTAAATGTTAACCAGCCTGAAGAATCCTGTGTCACTGTTAAATTATGTGCTTGACACTGTTTAATTCATGTTATGTCAATACACAGCCCTAGAGTTCATAGACTATGTTAACACTCTGGCCAGAAGATTACAAAAGAGACAGTAAAGTGCTTCTACAAAGCAAACAAATTTTCATGCAGAGACGGAATTAAAATGCTGTACAATTATCCTACACAATACAAATATAGTGACTACATAAGTAGTATAAAAATGTCTGCACTGTTGAAGCAAAACCATATAGCAGCAGTGTCCTGTTCTTGGTCACAGAAATCCTAGTTGTAAGAAACAACTATTTTTTTTTTTTCAAAGAAGGCAGAAAAGGGCACATCAAAGAGCAGCAATGGCTGGCTGCTCCCTAAAGGTCAGAGAACCAATAATCAACAGCAATAGCACAGCTGACAGGGCAAGGGTGTCACCAGCCAGAGCCCAGTCCCACGATACCTAAGCAAGGCAAGAAGAGAGGCCCAGTGACAGTGGCCAGGTTCAACCAAGGGTCCAGATCCTCAGTCAAGTTCATGGTCATGAGGCAGGTCCCAGGTCAACCCAGGAGGTTCATCTGCAGGACAGGATCTGCATCAATGGGGCAAGGGCTGGACTAGAGACCAGCACTCCAATGACTTTGCTCACACAGTGACTGAACATCCAGGGCTGAGCTTAAACAGAGCTCCTGGGCCTTGGGGCAGGGTGATAAGGAGTAGGTCATAGGTAGCACTGTGTCAGGGCTGAGACACGGCACACTGTGCCTAGAGAGCAAGTACACAAGCAGAGAGCAGGCAGAAGCCACACAGTCTGCACAGAGTCATCCACATTCAAAAGGACTTAAAAAAGAGGACAATGATTTACAGAAGAAACAGCAGCAAGATTTTTTCCCTGTGGAAGTTGGTCAAAAGATAGTATAGGAAAGGAGAATTACTTTGAACACTGACAAGCATTTCTATAACTGAATTAAATGTGCCTGGTAACATTCCGAACTGGCACAGGATGGCCTGTGTCTATGCTTGTAAGCTGCCTTGGCTATTATGTATCAAACCACATCCAGCTCAGGAAATTCCCCATTCAGGATACAGAATACAGGACAGTACTCAGGGCACTTTTTGAGCAGGGGGCAGCTATTTTTCCTGGCCCTAAGGTGTCAAGTGTCAAGAAAGTAGTTGGTAGGTAGGACACTAACCAGTAAATGCATATGAATGACAAACAGACATTTGGTTCTCCTGTCCAGAAGAGCGCCTGTCCACCAGAGTGACTTACCATTCTGCATTTCATAAGTGGGACACACTATGAGTTGTAGGAGCAGTTACAGCTCCCTCTCACTCTGCCTGAGCTCTTGCAAAAGCCTCTCCAGCGTGCATGCTAACCAATCCAGAGCTATCATGGGCTGACAGCAGAGCTCATTCTGAGACATCTTCAGCCTCAATTTTGCAACTATCCAATCTGAGTCTTTGGGCTGTGGAGTGCTACCCAGCCTGGCTATGATTGCTTTCTTGCCAAGGAGAGCCCTCTAAACCTGAGAACAGACCACAGAAAACACAGAATAATTTTTTACTTTTCAGAGGCCACTTAGAATTTTCCATACCTTCCTCATCCCCTTCTGTTATCTATTTTTTTCAGGCTGAAAAAATTCCACACAATTTCTGCTCAGTAGAAGCCAATGTACATGAAGAACTGCAGAAATCAGTGATATTTCAGGATGTAGAAACTAAAGAACTTGGTAAAGGATAAAGTGGGTAAGAACTGGCTGAATACTACACTGATATTTGCAGGTTGCAAATATCAGTGACTGCAAAGCATTTAAAGAAAGCTATATATTTGAAATGGAAGCACATAAATGCAGGGTTGAAAGGAGAACAAATCTCTTCAAAAACAAAAACATCTTCTATGTCCTTTCATTTGGACATTATTGCACTAATAGCAGAGAGAAATAGATTCAAGCTTCCAATACAAAACCATTCATCATTATGACAAAGAAGGAGAAAAATAAGAGATAACTCAAGAGTTCAGCAAGATAAAGCATTAAAAATCTAAGGTGGTAACAGAAAAGTTTGACGTTAAATACAGCTTACCTCAGTTATGCTTGAGTATAACAGCTCTCTACATAGTAACTGATGGACTGGGGGACTGAAATGGGGATCACAGAAGAACATTGGGAAACAAGTCCCTGATGACATCTTTCATGTGAGAAAGACTCTTGCCCTAAAAAATGTTTACAGAAAAAGTGAAGAGCAAAAAATGTGAACCAATGTTGTTCTAAAGTCTTGTGAGGCCACAATACAGAAAGTTGAGAGTCATGTCCTTTAGGTTAAACAGAGCCTAAACCACACTGGTCTGGACTGCAGAAGTGATTCATGATCTAAGATTGGCCCCTGAAGAAGATGAACAGATGGGGCTGCACATTTCTGTCCCAGAATCCTCATCCATAAAAAGCCACCGAACTCTGTACACTCTCCAGTCCTGTTCTATCTTCATACACAGTTGGCCTTAAAGACAATATACAGAGGTTGTGATCTAAACTGAATTGTACATAATCTACCCTAGAAAGCTGTTCTGGCCTCCTCCACCCACGCAGAAACTGAGACGAGAAGATTATTAGAGTTCAGGATGACTATACAATACTAAAATAACAAAGCTTCATCAAAGGTCTCAGGAAATGTATTTCAAAAGTAAATATTTATGTTAGGCTACCTGACAGAAGGCTAATCAAATTTAGCACGAAGACACAGTTTACAGAGGAATAATGCACCAAGATTCATGCCATTTCACCACTGATTAAAACAGAGGATAAAACCGACTGTTCTGTGAAGAGGAGTGAAAAAAATACAGGATCTGTCACAGCACTGAAATGGTAAAAATTTGTTCTTTGACTAATTTTGCTGCACATATTTAACAACATTTTTACAATTTGCTTATCAGGCAAAGTTCATCCAATACTATGTGCTGCAATAAGGATAAGTACAGGATTGTTCCTGTACTATGTGCTACTATTCTGTACTTATCCTGTGCCATGTAAATGCACAACTCATTTTTGCTGGAGCATCTTTTTTTCCCTATCATCTCAAGCACTGTACCATATAGGAAATCTCAAACCTTCTTTTTTCCTATCTGAGATGAAATTTTACCTAGTCAGAAAAAGGAAGGACAGCTTTCTCTTCAAAGCGACAAGCGGTGCTGACTATATTCACACTTCCCCCTCTTTACACCCAGGATGATCTGTTTCCCAAGGCACTAAGCCTCTCCAGAGTGGCTGTACACCTCCTCCTGCTGGCTTTCCCCATCTGAGCAGCACTTAGGGACATAGCTATGAGGACTGGTCTTGCAGTGAGCTTCTGTATCTGGTATTAAAGAAAATAGTATCTTTTTTCTTATTAGACACTCCACTTTGTTTCACAGTAACTAGAGCAAAAATCTTGGAAAAATAGTCCATATATTCAAAGGTGTCGTATCAATAACAGTAACTTGAAAAGAGTAAGACCCCTCTTTTAATTCCTCTCCCATGATCTGTGACAAACCTCAGGGCTTCTTTTGTGAGGTATCGGTCCACCACTGTGCCAATGGGACTGGATATCTCTTTGACTATAATAACTGCCTAGAGGGAGAAACGCTCAGTCTTGTGCCTCAATGGCACAAACCTGTATACAGCCATGCAGCTGGCAGGGTTACAGACTGGGAAAGACCTTTACACTGCTTTGTTTTCTCAGTTCTATTTCCTCTTTGTGACAGTGGGCTCTATCGACCCTTTCCCAAAGATAGTTCAGGTTGACCTTAAATTTTTTGAATCTCCCCAGCAATAAGCATAAACATTTCTTCTGAAGGGCAAAAAACTTTTCTGTACTCTTAAAGTTCTCAAGCTTTCTCCAGCTCCAGGCTCATCCCAGAATTGTATTTGGTTACATTTCTTCCTATCTCAAACATGCATTCAGAATCATTACAGAAGTTATTTTCTTGAGTCTTCCAGGTCTGTAGTTTGGAGACTGACACACAAACGATTATTCATGCCAAAGAGTAGAAAATAGCACTCATTACATTGCTTTCTTTTGCCTTTGTGATTCCTGCCCATGTAAGAGTGGCAGTAGCACACCGAGTTTTAAATTGGAACTCTGCATAGTTCTTCCTGATCCACAGCTGCGTGTGTGTTTAAGTGCTTTTTTGAACAAATACACTACAATTAGGCCAATTCAAAGACCACTCACCTGAAGCTGTCTGCACATACTGCACTCAAATAAACAAAACAGAAACCAGCAAGAGAGCTATGACCACCTGATGTCTAGTCAGAAATTTGTCTCTCTGGCAAGTTATTCACATCCAGAACACCATGGTAACTGCCAACCTGTAGCACAGCAAAACACATCTGAATACATTGGAGTGTTGTGCATTTTTAAAACATCCCAGACCTTTTCTCACTGCCTGGAACCCCCTGAGTGATAATGTGCAAAAGTTTTTCAAAACCCATCACATCATTTAGCAGTATCTCCTTGTGATCAGACCATCTTATACCTGTTTTTTTTTCCCCTGCTAATAGCTTTGCATCTGTGCAGACCCCAGTGGACATAAAGTCAACTGCAGAACAAGTTATTGCCTACATTGTTCTCACTTAAAATTATAACTCTGCTTGCCCATAGCCTGTGCTCTTTAACTGCACACCCATTGCATCTGTGTGGATAGAAAGGGAAACCAGAAAGGGAAATACTATATTTTAGACATAGGAGATGCAGGGCAATCCTCCCTCATGGCTTGTGAGGACATAGACACAGGATACTCCTCCAGCCCCAGGTGTTAGTGCTGGGATGGGGTGGTTCCTTGTTTATAGACGAACCTTGCACCAAGATTGGGTGCCTGTTCTCAATGTACAAACAGACACTTCCCACAACCCCAAAGCCTTGCACAGAAGCCCCCTTACTGGCCTATGAAAGCCAACCATCCCTCAACGTGCTATCTGTTACTTTTCTCCACTTCTCACTCTGATACTTGTTACATCCATAAATTTCTCACATCATGTTCAGCCGTTTAGCATGTTCAGTTCAGTTACATCCAGCTCAGGCCAGGACCTGCCAGGCATTTGTATTGCGTACTTCAGAAGGAATGGTAGAGATTACCCAACCAATTTTAAAAGGAGTCATCGGCAGACAGATAATCAAAATTAATTTGCTTGGAATGCAAAGTATCAGTCACATCACACTCTTGTAAACTTTCTCATATATTCTTTCATCCCACTCCTCCACATCCCCAAAGGAAGGACTCCTGAAGAAGCTGCCACATTGTAATATATAAAGACATCAGAAACCTTGTCATCAGACACACACTGTGGATTAACAACGCAAAATGTCTTTGAGTACGTTACAAAAATCAGACTTACTAAGATCAACTAGAGGGACGATGGAGTCTTCACTGCAAAAGAATCAGAAGTCAATGCTCTTGAACATATATACTACAGTCAACGCATTAGGTTGAAATGTTGCACTGAAATACATTGACAAGAACAGAGTAGGGAAATTTAGAACCAAGGATGCTGAACAAAAACTACTTGTGCTCATGTTCAAGCTATCAGGCAGGTATTGAAGTATCTCAGTGAGCAAGCATTTTGTGGCTTACTGGAAGTAATTAACAAATGGAATATACAAGTTTTCTAATGACTCTTTATGTTGAAGATACAAGTTTCAAAAGCATATTTTTTTCTGGAATTGTATTAAACTTAAATTACCACTGTAGATGAGAAGAAAGAAGTGTTAGTTATATGCACAATTGCTACTTTTGACAAGGACTTTCTCAGATCAGAGGAAGCAAAGCAATCAATCTTTAAAAAACCCTTGAGAAATATGATTGTGTAAGTCGTCAAAATGTTCTCTGGTACAATTATCATTGAAAGGAGAGGAGACCTATCAAACTGTGCAACACCTTATGTCGTGTTGTAAAATTACTGTAATAAAAGTTAATCAGAAAATTCAATTAAATTCTGCACAGCACAGCCTAATTTTATTTCAAAGTGTTAATGTAGACATCAGTTCACATACTGGCCAATCACAGACCATGAAGTGGTGACAATCCATGCTAATGATAACACAGAGACCATTAAGATGTGGCATGATTTCAATACAAATGAGAAAAAGATATTATACTTCCCTATAGCATGTCTTCTAATGGAAAAAAAGCACCTCTTGCTTTATAATGTTAGCACTAGCAATGTCATTCTAGAAACACACTCATATGGTGGGTTCACATTCTATATTTCCTCTATGACTAAAAGTAGGACTACCTCATGCTGTGTATGTTACACTCACTCCTCTCCTGGTTAACAAAGATATTTTTCAACACAGGACCATAAAGGATGTGCCCACCAGTCTTTTAAGCTACAATTTAGTTGGGGCTTATGTTGCAGGTTTGGTCCAAAATGACTTGTGATCTGTTCAGACTAATTTATTCTTTTGGCAGCATTATATTTTTCCTTTTTTTTCTTCTCTCTTTCTCCTGATGTAATAACCTATTATTCTGATGCATTTTGGAGGAGCCTCTGTACCAAGGTAACTATCTAAACAAGCTAAACCCTAATCCTCTGATCAGCTTACTCTGTATTATCTATTCTGTGGGATATGATGTGTGGTAATATCCTTTTGATATTCTATCATACAATTCGAACAAATAAACTTTTCCCAATTCCACTGGGAATTCAGAATTAGGAGTGGCTGAGTCCAGCAACCCAGTCCCTCAGTGCCATGCCCCAGATCCACACTATAGCATGGCTGAGCTTGTGTTCCCAGTAAGCACACACACACATACACACACAGAGCGTACTGATGTACATATATACATTGCTGGTCACACAGATCAGCACAGACATGCTCAGCGCACACGCAAACACAAACAGCACGAACAGCCTCATCCTGCTTTCCTCTCTGGCCAACCAGGAGGAAGGTCCATTAGTGGGATATACATAAAGGCAGACGTACAAGGTGAATCTCTCCAGCAGCTGGGTGCACCCATTCTGCCCAGCAGCTGCCCTGGCATCCCAGTATCCTCAGTTGCTGGATCCTGGACATACGAGTCCCTGAGGCTGCAGCCCTGCTCCAGCTGCTGGTACAGACCCACTTTGCTCACAGCCATGCACAAATGTGCACCTTGTAGCTGGCCTTGGACAAATGGTTCATCCAGTAGCTGGTCCTGTGCCTCCTTACTTTTCTCAGGTGCCTTACCCCTAGAGACACACACATACATGCACACACACGCGCGCGCACACACACACAGATACACGCACACTCCTTGCTGGCAGTTGGCTGGGACTCCTCTGGTCCCTCCATAGTCACCTTCTCTTGTGGTCTCACTCCCAGAGACAGCCCTGCCCTGGCTTCCAGGCCACATCACCTACTCGATGGCTAGTCTGGTGTGACACTCAGACTAGCGACCTGGCTAGCATTCACTCCCTCGCACACTTGCTGAAACCTCCAGTTTCTGGCAGCATGGACACATGTGTCTCTGTGAGCCATGGCCATACCCCACCTGCTGCATGTAGGCCCCCATACAGACACACTTGCATACAGAACAGGGAGCCCTGGACCCAAGAAAAGAGTTAGAAATTGAGTTAAATGAGAAGACAGGACAGACTGTGGTGGTCAGGCACAGGGCATGGCCAGGAAAACTTACTGACTGGCTGTTTAAACATTTACAGCCCCATTTGCTTCTTTATACCTCCATTTCCCTATGCTTGCTCCTTCACAGACCACCACCATCCCTCCCTTCACCTGCTTCTGGATCCTGCCCTAAACATCCCATAGTAAGTCTTGGACAACCCTGAAATGCTCTACCCCTGCAACCCATAATGTGTCCCATACTCCTATAAGAAGCGACCCCTCTCAGCCTGTAAGGTGATGGTGACAGCCTCTCCTTTTGACTTGTGGTGGTAAAATCATGGGGTTGAGGATCTCCTGGGACAACCCTGGGAGGAATCAAGGCAGCGTGTCCATTCCTCTGACTGGGTTATTGGAGATCCCCCATCTACTATTGTGCATCTTTGCTCCTTCCTGTGTCTGGAGATGGGCTTTGTAAACACATAATGTAACATTTCTATGATTCTGTGACCTCACAGTTCGGTGTCAAGTTGATTATGAAAATAAAATATTCTTCAAAGATCTCTGCTAGTAACCTTCTCCTAGTCTCCTTCATACACAGTATTTTCCATGCCTCCTCCAAGCCTTCTTTAGCTTTCCTCTGAGCTTTTTGTGAAGCAATATTCATGTCATGAATTCATTTTGCACATCTGAGCTTAAAAGATAGCTTAAGTTAGGTTTTTACACTCCTATTTCTAAGGATTTATTCCTTAAAATAATAATCAACTTTTTTGAATGGAGACAATTTCTTTGTATGCAATATGGACTGAAGCCAAACTTCAACAATTAGATTTTAATTTTTACTTTCATTCATTTATGGTTGCATCACCATAACAAGATGACTTGATTCTGATGTCTGCTTTTGACAAAGTGAGGAGACGAGGACTACAGAAGTGGCTTTGTTTCTTTATGTCATCTCAGACTTGCAGATGACACTGTAGAGATCAGATAGAAGTCAGAGTACTGTACAGCTTTTGGTTTCTCACTAAACAAAGAAGGATCCTTTATGTGTTAAGCCTGCAAGGACTATGTTATCCCTGAATGATAAATAATGGCATGAAATAATGGTTGAATAAAAGTAATTTTTAATATTGCATTCTTCCCATTATAAAGTGAAATAGAAGCATCATGTGAGATTTAGGAAGGATCTGCTCAACCATTGGTATTTTATGGGTAAAATACACTTAGGCTTGCTTGCCTTTTTGGTTTTATGTGCACACACATCTATTTTTCCACATAATAGTGGTCTGAAGTAATACTGTTCTGAAGTGCCTTTTTGTTAGCTTGTTTAATTCTGTAGAAAAAGTAGAAGAAAAATTCACACAATGTACAGTACAAAACATCTGCATAACAAGTTATCTGGCAATATCTCAGACTTTTTCCTTGCAATACTTAATTTGCTCTGAGCAGGCTTGGATGTGCAGAACACCGGGTAGGAGAGATTTGTTTAGAACTTAGAAGTTATAAAAATTGAATTAGTCAAATTTCTGCTTACAATCTGAGAGAGGCAGTAGTCACTGTCTTTTGGGAATGAAAGGATGTAGTAGGAAATGACAGAGGAAATAACCTCCTTCGCAGTTTCTAAAATGTAGAGTGCAGAATATTCTGTTTCTGAAGGATACCTGATTTTATTGCAAAAAGATACCATTAAAATTTTGAGGCTGGCTGAGTTTTTAAAGTAGAAGGGGATCCCAATTTGTACTCATTTATTATAAAAACCTAACAAAATATGAAATACAGACTACTTTCTGACAATAACTGTAGCAGCTAAAAGACATTCTTAGAGCTCAGACAAAACCCAGCATAAGCTACTCACAACTTCATCTTGTTATAGGAGGGTGAACACTATAAGAACAGTAACATCAGAGCACTTGATCACTTGTGACGGGGGAAAACAAAACTGCTTGAAGGAAAAATGCAGTTCTTCATCTAGCATGTGCTCTGAATAGTATTCTTTCACAAGAAAATCCAGGTAGGTTGTTTTCAAACAATGAAATTGCTTTGAAGTGCAGAACGCTTCCTTTCCTGTGCTGCTCACTCCTCCACCGAGAACCACAGCCACCTCCTCCACATTGCCTTCCAGTTCCTGTTAGGCTGAGATGCATCTGGGATCTACCATAATACCTCGACACTGAAGCTTCCAGCCTGGAATCTGTTAACTCCTAGATGTCATTGTGCTCAGGGATCAATTGGAAGCACGTAGCATAGCTCAACTTTCTGTAATCCAATGTTTTTCAGCACTTCAAGACAAACAGGCATTCAATGACATCAAGTAAAAAGGGCAGATGATAGGAGAACACTGCTTAGAAAGAAGTCGTATCTTTGACATATGAATCTCTATTGGAGATTCAGTAAGAATAACCAAAATCTTATGTGCAAACAATAAGAAAGGGTTAGCACAGAATCAAAGAAACAGGTATTTGTTTCACATATTGATCAGCAAACACCTACATTTATGAAGATAGTAACAGATTATGTTTCCAGACTGTACTCAATTGTATTTTTAAGCAAGTCAATGTATAAGAACAATTTTATGAACTGGAAGGACAAGCCATGAGTAATTAACAGACACATAATTAGGTAATGTTTCAGAGAAGAAAAAGGTCTGAGAGCTTGAGGCCTTAAGGAAAGGCAGTCAAAGCATTTGACATCTTGTTTTCTTACCAGATGATCTTTTAACATTTTCTGCCTTACTGTCAAGACCTACCAAATATAACTAACATAAAGGATTGACAGAGATATTGTTCTTCCCCTTCTTCTTTGTTTCAAAAAAAGTCTACTTAAAAAGGAGAGCTCTATACATATGTTTACAGTATCTGGTTGGAGAAATAATTTTCCCTTAAGGTGATGCTCTAAAGATGGCAGACATCGGTATTACTACATATTTTTCTTATACTCTTAACCCACAGCTCAAAACTGTTTACAGCACAAAAATGAACTGAAGAGGACAGTCACAGTTCAGAATACCAGTGGAGGAAGGGAAAAGAAGGGAAACAGGAAGACATTGTGATGTAGAGGGGAAATTCTTCTAAAAGGAAAGAGAGGTGTTAGGATAAAGATGGCTAAGAAGAACACGGTAGGAGTTTGAGGGAGAGGAGGTATATTTTCCCATATCATTCTCATTCATTGTATTGTTCCCAAAGTCTTCCAAAGATGGCCATATGACGTTGCATCAGCAACACTTGCACCCATCTGTCATGTTCTCCAAGAGCAGAAATACAGATAGATTAGGATTTTCTGACCACTTGGCTCTATGAGGAGTTAGTAAAGCTGTCTGGAAGTACTTTTGCCAAAAAAGTTCCAGTTAAAAGATTAATTTCTCTCTAGGAAGTGAAAAATAAAAGGTTTCTATATTTTACATACATGTCTATTAAGTGAAAACTTCCCTAACTTACATATCAGAAAGAGGTGTCAAGCATATTTTAAGGCAATTTTTTACATCGTTTGCCTGATGCTACGCTTATGCTGAATTTTTCAAGATGTGGCTCAGATTTTGGAAGTCTCAGATTTTTACTGCTTAAATTCAGATCAGTGCATTTTGTTCAGTTAAAAAACTGTGGAAACACAGAACGTGAGAGTTGGGGCTCACCTGGACCAAACTTATGTTTAAAACAAGCACCAAATGACTGTGCCTGGGTGCAAAGAAAGGCTGCAAATCATCTTATTGCTACTGTTTAGCTTCATGTAGTAGAAAGTGCTGAGGTCCTAAAGTAAAGAGAGTACTATCAGGTTAAATAAACTAAACCAAATACTAAAAAGAGACACTTGTTATTCCTCTCTTTGATTGCCTTTCATTTTTTTACAGCTCAGTTAACAAAAGTACTGGCTCAGAGAATGAAATGAGAAAAAAGTGTGTATGTATGACTAGTCCAATGACCAGTTCAAAGGATATATGGGCAACTGGCTTCTAGTCCTTGCTCCAGTGAACAACTTCATATTTGATTACAAAATACCTAGGTGACTACATTGTGCTGCTGAGGACTTAGGGAGCTCCATCCCATATCAAGCAAAAAAAGCATCTAGAACTGGGTCTTCTCTAACAAAGCTGAGCTCTTACAACAGCTGAGTATAGTGGACTGACAGTTACCACCCTCAGACGGTTTTTTAGGAAGGTGGGAGGCTTAGGCACTATCTCTGTACCAATTCTCTTGTGTCGAGTCACGTGTATGAATTAACAAGATGAATTACTTTACTTTTACAAAGATGTATTGACATTCCTTCGGTTCTGCACAGCCCACACAGAAGTGATCCTGCGCATGCCTGCAAACGTATAGAGAGAGTGAGAAAGCTCTGGTTTTGAAGATCCATCTGTTTTATCTGAATGCTTGCAAAGGTAGTCAGGTATACAAATCCTCCTAGTGAATCCAGATTTATTTACACTTCCAGAAGCATACACATAGAACATGCAGTCTAGTGCTTTTTTCATGAACTGAGAAAGATATTTCACTGACATGATATTAAGTATCTCTGACGAATTTGGTCCAAGATAGCTTTATTTAAGAATAATTCACTAGAATATGGCACTCACTCATGTCTTACATCTTCCTGATGTATTTTATTCAAGCAGAGGCTTGGCTATGTAAGCTATTTTAATTAACACTTTAAGCTAAGCCTTCACCATCTGCTCTCCTTTATAATTACAAATGTAAAGGAAATCTCATTCTCAGTAGTATCATTAAAATTCAAGATATTAAAGAAAAGACATATATGCATGCCACTTTATTCATTTGAAGGGCACTCATTTGCTGTGTTCCTTTTTACTGTTTTTGTCTCATCTAGGACTCAAAGGACAAAGCAGTGCTAAATGATGCCAAAATATTTTCTTGGCTGAGCTCTTGGGACTGCCTTTGAACTCATAGATGACTCACATGAGCTTCTGAATCACAGAAAAGAAACACGTCCTGTAGCAATATTATTCTAGGCCAATGAAAATCACCTTTCAGGAAATCTTATAGAATTTTTCTATATAAAATTCCCCAGCTTTATCTGTTTATGGGGGAAAAGGGTATTCATCAAGAACATAAAAGCAGGAGCCATACTAGCAAAAGATGCAAAAAATGAACAACAGAAGTAAATAAGTTTCCTTTAGTGCTTAAAGCTATTATTTCCGTTCCCCAGGTACTTGGAAACATACTCAGTTATGGTTTCTCGTGTCCCGCACTGACCCAGCAACTTGCAGAGCAATCTAACCACTCTTCCCATCAGCATGGTCAGCAGGGAGAATATTCTCAGCCAGCATCCTCAGAAATGTCCAGTGCCTCCTACAGTATCGAACTGTCATAAGCACTTGATATCAGATGTACACCAAAGCAAGGCTGAGTCAACAGCCAACAAACTGCTAGAACTGAGAGGGAAGAGTCCTTTCAGTAGCACTGATCAAGAAAATTTTGTGTAATGAACAAGGAAACTATTAGTAGTTAGTTCCCAGTATATTCAAGAAAAGTTTATGTTTTGACCTGTCTTTACTGATAAAGAAGAATACATGAAAGAAGTGACTCTATAATCAATTTGTCTTGCTTGTGGAAAGCCAGCACAGGACTCTGAATATTGGTTAGTCTCTTGGCTCCCCAAAGACCATC
>NW_010203938.1:18798-33351 GCF_000695765.1 Mesitornis unicolor | reverse complement strand
TCTTTCCCTGACTTCTACATCCAAAGAGATCCCCTTGAGACTTTTTTTCTACTGTTCAAGTACACAGAGAGATACGGTTCCTTTGCAGACAGGGCATAATTGATATTTTGAATGAAAAGAGTTACACTTGCTATTAAATTACTACTATTTTTAGATGTAAAAAAAAAGACATCATGCTATAAATTATTCAACAGCTGTTAAACAGAAACATTAGGACTCACAGACGTTACACCTTGGCCAGAACTGGAGTCTGATTTGTTCCCAAATGCAGAAGCAGAAAGAGTATTTTTGAAATTAACTCAGATACAAAATTTTTCGAAGTATATATTAAGCTTAGATTTACAGCTCATAATCCCAGCAGTTTCTTCATTCTTTCAGCATATCATATTTAGCTTGACACTTTTCTGTAGTTCTTTCTAGATAATATTAAATATTCTTAGTTCATTAACATCTCTAATATTTAGAGTCATGGAATTATTTCAGCTTTTTCATTGGCCCATACTTCCATTACAATTGATCATTCCTGATATAAGTACATTCCATTAATCAAACAAAAAATGAGCCATATAAAATGCTGGTAATAACTTAGATATGATCTATTATCTCTTTAGTCACAGTAAGTGATTTCTAGTCTGTTACTCAATATTGATTTTTGTTTTTTTCATTTCAGTGTTCTAGGGTAAGTAACAAAATATGTACTGTAATTCTAAATTTCCTTGCAAGATTAAAAGATAAAAAATTAATACCACTCCCAATTTTCTGCCCTGTAACTTGAGGATCTCTCTCATGTAAAACATGTCGAAGTTACATGAAACTTATTTGAAATTATTCTGCTCACAGCAGAGCTTGGGACAAGATGAATAGAGACTAGTTCTCACCCAGAAGTGCTATGTTAATCTAGTGCTTAAAAGGATCTAGAAAAAGCTCAGAACCATCACTTTGCTCACACTGGTACAAAGTCTCTTGCCTATTGCTCTCCTGTTCCAACACATGGTTACATCGTTTGACAAGCTGATAAAATAATATATGTTGGAAGGGACCTCTGGAGGTCATCTATTCCTCCACCACCAGCCTCCTGAAGCTGTGTCAACTTAGATCAGGTTGTTCAGGACCTTGTCTAGTTGTGTTTCGAATACTTCAAAAAATAGAAGCTCCACACTACCTTCCAATCTGTGTTTTTGTTTGACAGATGAGGCTGTCCCAGGTGGACCAAAGCCATAGGTGGAGCCTATGTAATCCAATCAGTACTTTGCACAGGAAGTGGTCGTTTTGTAAAATTCTAGCTTATTGTAAAACACTTGAATAGTGCTACAAATGAATGAAAAATTCATAAAATCTAAGGTCTAATCTTTCAGACTTTGTCATATATATCATCCTTATTCTTTCAAGTCAAGGCAGAAACAGCACAGTCTAAATAAGAGCAACAAAATCTACATGTTTACTCAACATCTCAGCACAGCCATTTCTTTAGCTTCTGTCCATGAATTTAAACTATGCTAATACATCAGAGGGTACTCTTAATCAAGGCTACAGGACTGCATAGAAAAGGTAAAGTACACATTCATATTTTTCAGAATTAGTGCAACCATGTTATTGAAAGGATTGTAACTGAACGTGATGAAGAAAAACAAGATCTGAAGAATTTCTAAAACCTTCCTAATTGTGAGTCACCACAGAGGATTTATTGGTATAATTTTGTTCTCCAGTTTTTATACCAGATCTTACAGGATGCTATTTTAGAAGCAGTTGGACATTTTATAGTGTGCTTTCTTCCCTGCATCTTTCTGGTATAACTTCTTGTTTGCTTGAGAGTACACAGACATTTTGAAGATAACACAGGGATGCTGCATACTCAGATCTTTAATGTTACTAAATGATGCATTCCATGCTCTGAAGATTACAGGGAGGCAATGAAATGAGACTACAGCTTTAGGAATTTGAATCAAGATGGAATAAAAACCCTAGAAATAAAAGCTATCAGAGTTATGTACTTGTGATTCCTGAGCCTTGCATGAAGAGAACTGGGCACTCCACAGAACAGTCCAAAATCCAGCACATTGACCAGGGAACTGTTAATAGTTAATAAGAAAATGAACACAGTGTCTTTTTCCATGAATATCATAATGTACCTGAGATGTTGCAGAAGTGCAATGCATTTTCTTACCTTTTTTTCTCTTTTTTTTTTTTTTCCTCCAAGAGGGACTGCTGTAAGTGCCAGCACTGCTACTGAACACCTCTTCTGTAGCTGCAGTTAGAACATCTATTCAGTGGTCCTGAAACAAGGAAGGCTGAAGGCCTGGGTCTCACTGCCCTAACTCATTTGCCTAGTAGCGGGACTTCTGGATTCTGATCTCTACTAAAGCTTCCCTGTCCTCTGTTGATGATAGAGTTGTCTAACATAAAATTTTCTTAAGATATCCACAGACTGAGGGCTATTCTTGCTTTTTGTCCTGTTGGCTAAACAAATTTGGCACTACCTTCTGGCAACATATATGTACCTATGGAAAATACCTCTGCCTTGCAGCTGTAGGATAGTTACTTCTATGGGCCAAGTGAACCCTCAGCATCCCTAACGAGTGTGCAAGCCATAGGTTCATGATGGAACGACGAACATTGACACCACTGACTAAAGGAAAACTGGACATAGCTTGGGACTTTGCTGCTCTTCTCCACTTCGCAACTCAACTTAGCGAGGAGATATTTTAGTAGATGCAGAACTGTAGTTGTAGCATATATAGAACCTGCAAGATTATGAGAGATGACTAGTGAATTTCAAATACTTTTAAGTTCAGTTAGCAACTGAGCAGATGTCTTCTCATTTGTAATTCTGAAGCTTGCCTTCTGAGATTTCTCTCTATATTTTGTCTGGCACTGAGGGCCTTTCCTGTATGCTCTCATTATTGCAATTACCACTGAAGTTGATGATAGGTGCCCTTTTCTTATTTCCAAATTCAATTTCTGCTAGCAGCGTTTTAATTAATTCTGATGTTCAGTAGACCAGTTGTCAGAGAGAGGCAAAAGGGGCTCATAAGATTTCATTTTGCCCATGCTTACTCCTACTGAAAATTATGACTCAGTGGGAGAAGAGGAGGCCAATATGTAGCACTGAATGATTCATTACAAATATATCAGAACTCTGACAGCAGTTATCATGAAAGCTTTTATAAATGTGTTTCCTGGAGAGAATCCTGTGGTTCAGGTCTTCCAGTGTGAGCAGACTCAGTTGCACCCAAACCAAAAGTGGGCAACAGCATCTTCCAGCAAGGCTTATAGTCTTCCAAATCTCTACCTTCCAGTGAGATAAACTCAGTAATTCTTAAATTTATGTCCATTTTCCCCAAGCTTTTAGAACTGGCAAATAAAGACAGTACGTGGTTAGTATATGCAACCCAAGCACACTTCCTGGCAAATTTTGTAGTTAAGTGTCAAACACCTGAAAAGTTATTGAGAACCAAGAAAAGGTAGTGTATTTTTATTAGACTAACTTGCATAGACAGAAAAAAAAACAGGAAAATGTTAATATATGTAAACTTTGTGTATTGAGCAGAAGGAACAAATTTTACAGCTGAACAGAAAGCTGAGTTCTTCCTCTTGTGCAAACAAAAATAAGCATATCCTTATACCAGATCATTGTGCTACGACTTGTGAAGCTTTTCTGTCTGAATCTCACTCAACCAAAAAAAACACTAGACCTCTTCCAGATGATGACATATTGTACCAGTTAAAATCTGCAGCAGCTAAAACAAAAGAGTGATTGAGCACCTTCATTTAAAGGGAAGAACTGAAGCAGAAAATGTTTAATCTTGGATCACAAAAAATGTAATCGAGGTACAATCTGAATACTGATAAGCATCAGTGTCCCAGGTGACACCTGCACTTTCTTCACAGATGCCAAGCTGTAGGTGATAACCTTCTTAACAAGCACCTGCTGCTAGGGAGCTCACCCAGCAAAAGCTGTCTCTGCTGTGCATTAGCTTAATTTCAACATCCACACTATTCAACAAAGTCGTCCTGAAAGAATGGGTCACTGTGGAGGTGTCCCAACAGTTCAGTCCCCCCACTCTGGACCATTAGAGCTGAGTATTGCCTAATCTCTGACCACCAACACCTTTTGGCATGAGCTTCCTGCTGTCCAGATGTTTCTTTGGAGAAAAAAAACGCAAAGAAATGTGTGACATAGCTGTAGCTGAGAAGCAACCTGATGACTGAGTGGTAGGAGAATGAGCTGCCTCTCTGGCTTATAAATCAGTTCTGGACTTAGAAATCAGTCCAGCAGTCTGAAATTAGAGCCTATAGCTATTTCACCACAGGCCTACAGCATTTGTTATGCTGGGATGAATCTGATGCACAGTGCCTTATGTGCCTGAGCAATTTGTATTGCTATGGCCCTCTATCTGCAAGTCTGTAGCCTTCTTGACTACTTTGCTTCTTGACTTTTTTGCTTTGCAACCCTTCACACAGCTGCCCAGGCAGTGCTTACCCTTGTTTTCCTTATGCTGTTGCTCTCATGCTGCTGTGGCCATGGCTTTGCAACTGCAAACCCCAATATTCTTGTTATGACAGATTCTCATGGAAAATAGTTGCCATCAATGTGAGAATCACCCCTTCTTTCCCACTTTTTCTACTCCTTGATTGTAGCTTTTGGTTTGTACTATGGGAAAAATACTACTTGAGGTGAAGAATGGAACAGGTCACCTTTCTCTAGGTTTCCCATTTCTTTTTGCATTGCTTCGAGTAGCTTGCTGCTCTTTTTCTCCTAGTCCTGAACCAGGCTGCTGTTCTGTGTCATTCTTCACTTTTCTTTCAGGCTGTTGGGGCAGGCCTTGCTTCTGTGAAGGTGATGTGCAGAGGGTCCGGGTGATTAGAAACCATAAGCTAAGCATAAGCTATAAATTTCTTTGCTACAGTACTTATAAAACTGTGCTACACTGATTCCTCTTATTAAAATCCTGTGTTACTCTGATCATAAAATTACATGCTATGTTAATCATAAAACTGTTAAAAAAGAAATCTTTAATTGCAACTACAACTTAGTGCTGTCATCATTCTGCCAAGGATCCCTAAAAAAACCTGTCTGTCCCCATAGTGTCGAGTGACAACTTTCTGAACAATCTACGTCTATATATAGTTCGCTCTCTCTGTATATATAAACAGAAACACACAACATATATATACATATATATATATGTGAGTGTGTATATATATATGTGTGTGTGTGTGTGTGTGTATATGTGTGTGTGTGTGTATATATATATACACACATACCTCCTATCCCAATCCCATATGTAACAGCAACACCTGGAAAAATAGACAGACCCTTGCCATGGCTCTGTAAAAATTCATGCATGTTGATGGGTCCCCACAATTCTTTACCACCGCTATGTTAACCTGTTTTCTTAAAATATCAATCTTCTGGGGCCACAGATGCAACTTCAAAATTACCTTCCAAAAGTCAAAGGAGACATGTTTGTTCTGATGAGTCTTCAGGTCTTTTTTTCAGGTTCCAGGGTCTCTCTTTCATATGGTTTAGTTTACTTAGATAAAAACAGTCATAATGGCAGATGCAGAGATACCAACCCATGGTTCACTCCCAGTTGTGTTCAGTATGGCTGTGCTGTTTACTCTGGCAATGAGCAATATGAAGACAAAGTGGTGCACAGTAACTGGCTTGGGAATGATCACTTTCTGGCATAAACCTCAATTATGCTGTTGACTTAATTCTAAGAAAAAAATGCTTGTTGCAAATAATTTGATAAGTTATATAACTTCTCTTAGGAAACTTATGCAGCACGGAACACTGACATGCTTTCATTCATATGACTGTATAAAAATAAATTTTATAAAAAAGAGGAACATGAATTATGAATGGCTTAGGCTACCACAGAAAAAAATAGATATATATGAGAAATTAAAGAGTTTGACTATGCTTTCCTACAATGTTTCTAATGAGATGAAGTATGTTAGTAGGCATATGACTAACTCTCTTTCTTTTGGTAGAAAAAAGAAATGTGTAGAAATTATATACCTCATTACCATACAGTATGTCTGTGATTGTGACTTCTAAAGCTAAAATAATATAGAAAAGAGACCTTTCTTAATCATCACTTGGTGTTAATACAAAGGCACCAGAAGGAGCAGATGAAACAAACCATTTAAGTTAATATATGCTTGTCAAGCAAGAAGCAGTATGATGGCATGACTCCAGTCTCTCAGAGGAAGGAAATTTTTTTGTTCAGTGAAAGCTGATATCCCAGTAAACCGCCCAGCACAAAAATAGGAAATGAAGTTCAGAAATGCAAAGCTCTTCCATTCCTCTCATCTTTCCTCCCTGCACGAATAAATTATTATGTTTAATGCAATGGGAGTACACAGAGCAGAAAGTAAGCCATAGCTTGTCATCAGATCTTGACAAAACTATAAGTAACTTTTCTTATATTGCCAACATACAATGACAATTTTCATAGTATTATTACAGATGTCAGCTCCCTATAAATACTTCTGTTCTATAATAGGAAAGCAATACTTAGGGGACAGAAACTAATTAAATGAAAACCTATCCCTTGCTAAACGAACAAATAATCAATGGAGTGCCAGCAATGTCATGCAGCAGATCCTGGATGACACGTATGCTACAGTTCACTGGGATCTCTCAAATTTAAAGCATAATGTACTCTGTGTACCATTCTTCATTTAATTATCTCATTAGGTAAAAAATCAAACAAGGGCTCAATCCCATTTCAACAGTCTAGTCTAGCTTGATAATTCCCTAATTCATATATTCATTAATTCACAAATTCATTAGCTCATTCATTCACTCTCATTCAGGCTCCATGTTACTCTCACTTCAGCCACTTCAGCTCCCACCACACATCAGGCTTTAGCATGAGCTGTGCGTTAGGCCAACAGTCTGGTCAGTATCATCTGTTTTTGGTAAGTGATTGTTTTTTTAATACTATCTGCAGTTTCCTATGTTCCTCTCCCTCAAAAGCACTGCAAAGTAACCTAGCATTTTCCGAGCATTGGGTGTTGAATTCCCATCTGACCTGGATGCCACACTCAAGTGTTCAAAGCATCCTGCTAGTGTTGGATCAGCATAGGAGGTTGTTCAAGACCTTTATATAGTGGACTACCAGCTGTTGTATGTCAGGTTAAAGGAACTGCATGGCCTCCCATGAGTTTCTTCCCCAATTAGTGCCACTATTGTGCCACTTTATTTTTTTAAGCAATCTGCTTCATCTTTCTCCTATACCAATACTCTGAGGTCAAAGTCCACTCAACTCCATGCCCAAGACACCATTCCTGTACTAATTTATTTTTAAAATGTGATCCATTATCTGACCGCATTTCTTGTAGCATGTTGTAAACCCACTGGTTAAGTGATGCTAAAGTTTACAATCTGGATGCAGTCTGTGCAAAATAAACATTATCCAAACTGCTCATTACTTCAACTGCAGTCATAATAAATTTCCACCCTTTGGAGATACATGTCATGAGCCTAATATAGTCTACTTGCCCAGTATCCCATATAACTCTTCCTTCCCTAAGGTTTGATTCTTGTTGACTTTGGACAAGAGAATCCTTGATTTCATTATCAAATCCACTGGTTGTCACTATATGATCTGCTTGTTTCTCAGTAATTGGCCAACCTCACCTTCTGGCATGCTGATGCAAGTTGTATGCTCCAGTGTATCCAAATCATTCATGCAGCCATTCAGCACTTGAGGCAGAAGGCCACTCATTTCTGATGTGCTGCTATATGCTCTATAGTAACAGGATAACAGTTGGCAATATCTTATATTTAGTCCCAGCATTTCCTCCCCTACATATTGAGATATATGAGGAATTTGCCCAATTTCCTATCCATTGCGTAGCACTCCTCATACAGCATAGGAATCAGTGTATGTGGTCTGTGCTCCATTTCTAATAGCTAATAGCAGAGCATAGACCTCCGCTAACTGAGCAAAACCTTCTATTCACTCAGTTACTACAGGTCGTTTGGCTACAAACACAGCAGCAGCCATTTCTTGCTATTTACCCTGTATTTTGCAAACACTCCTGTCAGTAAACCAGACTCCATCTGGTTGACAGGTGTTGACAGGTTCAGGGGCACCCTGGATAGAAGAGCAAAGAGGCTCCATGTATTCAGTGGACGTTCCTATACTCTCCACAACTTCAGTAACTTTATTCTTAGCTAAACCATGTAGTTTTGTGGTGATATAGTACTCACCTTTGTACAGGGGTCTTACATACTACACCAAAAGATCACAGAATCAGAATGGTTTGGGTTAGAAGAGACTTTAAGGATCATCTAGTCCAACCCCAAAGATACTGGTTTACCAGCAAGCGTAGGTTTAAGAATAAGTATTTGCAATGTAATTTTATGCTTCTTCCCTGGGTCAAGGGTTCAGTCACTACTAGCCCTGAAGCTGCTAGCACCACCTTTTCAAAAGTCGAAGGATTGTGCTGTTGCTCTGCCAGATATACCTATAAACTGCACAACAGTGACCTCCTATGGTAACTTCAATGTTTCTCGTTCTTCAGACAATACAGCATGAACAATGGTCAGACTCTTCAAAACATGCACCAAGGGAGTAAATGTATATAGTGGAGTCCCTGTCAGGTGGGAGAAAAACGCTCCCTATCTGCATCTGGTACATACCCTTCACATCTATAGTTGCCATCCATGGAAAGGTATGCTAATTAAGAGATTTGACTATATGAGTTACATTGGAAGCAGTTTGTTAATAGTGTTCAGGGCTTTATAATCTACTGTTGGCTGCCACTTGCCATTAGGTTTCTTTACAGGCCATATAGAAGAATTGTAGGGGGAATAGGAATGGGAATTCTCCCCACAAGTCTACCCACAATTGGCCCTTAAATACATCAATGCATAGGATATTTTGAGGACCTAAGACTCAAGTGGACTCTCCATCCACTAGACAGCCCTTTATGTAGCCTTGGAGTTATGCTGGCAGAAGCAGCCTTGATGTGAAGAAACATAAACATCACCTGCTGTTGCAGCAGCTGAATACAGAAGGAGATATGGGCCTGGCCTACAGCTGCAGTTCTCTGGAGCCTTTCTTTGCCAAGTGGTCCCACGTGGCAAACACCTGACAGATATACACCAAAGCTCTATTTGCACTTAGAACTTGGGCTAAGGCTGACTTATGCCTCGGGCTGCCCGCTCCCCTTTCCATGTCTCTCACAGATGCCATAGTTGTCTCTTCTCTTGTAGTCTTTGCAAGAGGTCGTAATGAAGCATGATCTCCATAACAGATGAAAATTGCCTCCCTTAGAGTGTGCTTCTTGTCCTGCAGAAGTTTCTCAACCTCCTGGGACAGGCACAGTTGGCCTAAGAGAGCTGGCTTAGCCCTCCTGGGGAAGGCAAGGCTTATCACTGGCCCTTTTCTTGGCATAAATGCAGACAATTGCAGAAGGAGAGAGGGAGGGCTAAACATAAATGCATGCTGGCAAGCCATGGGGTACCAAGGAAACACCAAAGAAACAGCCTGGTGGCTAGGCCCTGCTCCTCTGAAGCCTGATCTGCCAGGAGAGAGCAAACAGTGCTCTACAAGATGGAAACTCTTCTTGTCTGTGCTGGAAGGCTCTCAAAAGGCTTAGACCATACACTGCATCAGGAATAAACAAGTCCCTTTTGTTCTGCTAGAAAACTTCTTGCACCTTTTGGAAGATCTTGTGTTCCTTTTGCTAAGGCAGACCACAGGTGAGGAGCTGACCAGGTTTCTGAAGGAAACCTCATCTGTCAGGAACACAACCCAAATCCATTGCCAATGGAGGAAACACTGGTGTCCTTCTGGTTCCAGTTGAAATGAAAACCAAGAAAGTTCAGGGACACAACCTATCCTGCAGAGCGCAATACAGGACTGAGCTAAGCTCTTGCCATTACTATGGCAGGATGTGTCTGGGAACTGCTTGGCATTTAAAAATAAATAAATAAATAAATACATATATATAAATACATATAAATAAAATAAAAAATACAATACTACCTCAAATACAAAGGTGGAAGTATTTGTTGGTGTTAGTAGATCACTTAACTCATTTGGTGGAAGCAATCCCCACACCAAGAGCAACGGCAAGCATGGTATCCGAGATGTTACTGGAAAACATTATCCCTGGATATGGATTAATAGACAGATTAGATTTGGACAGAGGAACACATTTCACTTCAAAAATCATACAACAACTGTCTGAAGCTTTAGGGATCAAATGGGCGTGGCACACCCCATGGCATCCTCAAAGTTCTGGAAGAGTATAAAGAATTAATCAAACTTTAAAACAAACCTTGACTAAGTTAATAATTGAGACTCGGATGTCTTGGATTAAATGCCTGCTGCTGGCCTTATTAAGGATCTGTACTCAGCCACAAACGGACCTGGGAATTTCTCCCTATCCGATGATGTTTGGATTACCATATATGAGCAATGACAGGGATATTGTCACCCCTGAGGCAGGAGATCGGTATGTAAGAAAGTATGTAATAACAATAGCTGATACCTTCACGAAACTAAGAAAGAAAGGACTTCACCATTGGATTTTAATAGCCACAATACAAAACCATCTGATTGGGTATTGATAAAAGTGTGGAAAGATCAATCATTAACTCTCGATCTGGAAGGTCCATTTCAGGTGCTGCTGACCACCGAGACAGCGATCCGAACAAAAGAAAAAGAGTGGACTCATGCCTCCCGACTAAAAGGACCACTGGAAAAGGCTCGGGAGTGGACTGTGGTATCATCAATGGATCAACTGTGAGTCACCCTCAAAAGGACTAAGTAAATTCGTCGGGGAAAGACTGAAAGACTCTTAACGCGTGGTTTGGACTGGGTCCAGAGGGATCACATGGTCTTCTAAAGAAGTCATGGGTAGCTGTTGTAGCTGTCCAGATAAAGAAACTGTCCCAGGTAACCACTGAAACAAGTTTAAGGTTATTAATGTGGATGATGATGGTAATGAACTGGGTTCTGGCATAATGGAACTTACAGATACAGAACTAATTTTGTACACCAGTAAAAGAGATTCTGTAAAACGGCACTACCTCTGTCTCCGTCGCTATGACTATGATTCAAATCTTTTTTCTTTTGAAAGTGGCCAAATGTGTCAAACTGGACAAGGAATCTTTGCCTTTAAATGTGCCCGTGCAGAAGAACTATTTAATATATTGCAAGAGATAATGCAGAATAATAGCATAAATGTGGTAGAAGAACCAGTAGCAGAAAGGAATAACCATCAAACTGAGTTGGAAGCTCCAAGAAACCCTCGAACGCCTACCACTCCAGGGTTCAATGCACCAAGTTTACCCAACGGCTATCCCAGATACCCGTCTTTTGGAGATGTTTCATCACATCCTTCCAGCAGACATCCTTCTGTCGAAAGTGCACGCCTCCCCTCTGTCAGTGAAGAATCAACACATCCTCTACTTTTAGCAGAGGAGCAAGTGCACACTGACGTCAACACTACTGGGGTACAAGAAGAAAGAAAAAATTGGTCAAGTGTGCACGCACCACTGGAATCGAAGCTTTCAAACACTGAAACAACTAAAGTGAAAGAAGATCAGATGTGTACTGATGACAGAGATGTTCAGGTTCTCCTGGAGCCTGAAGGAGTCAAGTTTGTTTTAGGACCAACACCTGTTCAAAGGCAGTTAATGGAAAGAGAGAAACTGGAGCAACTTGGGAGAGACCAAGTTAGTGGCAGCAGCGCAAACAATACTGAATGGGACACTGGGTACAACAGTGATGAACGTAGAGAAACACCATCTGGTAATAAACTGGTGTATGAAAATATAAATAGGTGCCTGGTGCCTCAGGGGTCAGGAGGGGTCGTTTGACATCAACCAGTACCTCAGACACCCAGAACATTAACATCTCTGCTCAGAGGAGAACTGTGCTGCTGAACTAAGAGAACTTGCCATCCTTGCCTCCTGTTTGGGAAGCCCGCAAGCTGAGTAGAGATGAAGATGACAGTTTAGGACCAAAGACCCCATCTCTGAATGGCTACCACAATAACCTAGATCTGATACATAATTATGTCAATACAGAGAATGTAACAGTACCAGCAAGTGCTCATAAAGTAGAATTTACACGATGTCAGGACTGTACCTTAACAGTCTTTAACTTTGACATTAGGCATCCGAGTTTAGAACACAGGCAGCTCAACTACATACAGGTTGACTTTGGAAACTGGTAGTGACTCCGACAACCCCTACACTCCAAAAACCCCCACCACTCCACTTCCACAAACTCCAATCAGGCGCACAGAGCTGTATGCTGTGACAGACATTGAAAGAACTGCTGCTATGTCGAGCTTGCAAAAAGCACTGCCTCGAGATGACGGTACTTCTAGGAAAACTAGACATAGCAGTACTGACCTGCTTATGTGAGCCTGGGAAGCGTTAAATCATTTGCACCTTTGGTGAAGTTTATAAAATTGAAGATGCCAGTACCTTGCATTTCTTGACACTGACGCCTTTTATAGACTAATAGAACTTTTCCTGCATACTTCATGTATTTGTCTAACTAAAGGGAATTAATGTAGAGCAAGTATCCATTTAGGTAACACTACTTCATTATTAAAGACAAAATGTACCACTAAAAATTCATTAGAAAGAGCCAGGCTCATAGTAGAGGAAACAGAAAGAATGAAAGAAGAAGAAAAGAATAAGACTAAGTGTTAGCAAGCTCAAGCAAAATACAGTATTAAAACGAAAAGGGTGGATTGTGAGAAATAATAATAGAATTTTGCTTTCGCTAAGGTTAATTAAACAGTTACTGTTATTGAGCTGGGTTAGAGCTGTTGTTAAGTTAGTGTCGTTAAAGTTAGAACAGTTAAGCAAGCCTTTTGTCACAAGTTAGGCATATGGTTGAGCACTGTGGGGAGTTGGGCAAGCAAAAGGGGGGGAGGTCTGTGATTAGGCATCATGTAAAGTAGCTCTTTGTGAGTAAAGGTGGCTGAGGGGAGGGGTGTGGCCCTCGGAGTGGCTGGGAGGCGGAGACAGCGTCGTCAGGCAGAGAACTCCTGATGGAGAGGAACTTGGACTTCGCCTCCACCAACCCCAGAGGACCACCAAGACCAACCATGTCCCTCTGCATCGTTTCCCACCATTCCGCTCAACCAGTGAGAACTCCTTGCTGCTCTATAAAAAGAGACCCCTGCTAAGACAAAGTGTGCCATTGCGCCCAGCACTGTTTTCTCTGCTCCACTGACTTTGTTCCCAGTAAAACATTTTAAAAATATGTGGGCTTGTTTCTCACATTCTCCTGTCCATGTTCCAGCCACCTCAGCTGATGAGGTGGAAAAAATACTTGGGGCAAGGAGAGGAGCATTTTTCAAACATACTCATTCAGATCTTGGGCCTTCCATGGCTGCCTCTCTGTACCCACTGAGGTGCAGGCATCAGATATCATGCTTGCTCAGAAGTGAGCTAAAACCTCTGTGATCTCCATTTCCTGAAGACCAAGAGTGACAAAGGCACAGGGACTGCATTACTGAATACCAGCCGCTGTCTTCATCTGTAAATCAAGACCAAAAAAGTGGCAGCTGCTACAGAGAAGACTCATTTCCAAGTATTACATGAAGTATGAGAAGAATCTTGCCTGTATCTATTTGGATGGTTAACCTTTTTGGTCCCAGGCTTAGCTACTGAAAAGGGGGGACTGTAGTTTAGGGCTAGGGTCTAGGTAAAACCTAGTAATCCCGTAACCAAGGAACTGAATAGCTTATAGAAATTAATAAGAAACTGGGGTTAGCAGGCATGTAACTAACTAACAATAGGGTATTGAGTACAGGAAATGAAGTATAGAGAAAGAGAAACTGAAGTGGCCTAAAACCAGATAAAACTGACTCTGTGACTTGGAGAAGTTCCAGGAGCATGTGCCAGAAGGTTATAGGAGTTCAACATGATGAAGACTACTTACTTCATCCCTGAGACCCCAGCCCGCAACCACCAGGAGGCACTGTGCAAGCGCGACTGGGAGGAGAAGGTGGTTAAGCACATGCAAAGGTCTTCTGGGAAAAGACCGCCTTTTCGGGGAAAGGTTATGAATGTGTATAGGCGCTTAATAAATATGCAAGATGTTATTGTATAAAATCGAGGGAAACTGCTGTTTAAGGCATGCATGTTTGTGGTGGAGAGATCCCCTGTGCGCCCACACGCTGAATAAACGCCCACTTTACAACCTTACAGGTCGTGGAGTTTTCTTTCCGTGAGTCACTATAGGACTGTGAACTAAAATAATTTTCCTTGTATTTGCTATCTTCTGCCGCGCAATTAGAGATGTCTGTTTGCAGTGTTATACCACCACATACACTCCACCTACTACTAAAATCACGGGTAACACAATGAGACCCTGATAGTCAAAAGAAAAGGAGGGCCATTTTCACAAAGGCCTGCAGGGTGGCCACACAGGACTCGGGGCCTCGCACCCCAAAACCGTGCCCCTGCTCTGCAGGACCCATCCTTGCACAGCCAGGAGCCCGAGAGGGTCTCAGCTTTTCCCCAGCCTCTGCGACCGACAGGTGGGAAACACGACG